>NC_064818.1:14781790-14849054 GCF_023721935.1 Panthera uncia | reverse complement strand
AGGAGTACACTTATCACGATGAGCACTGAGTAATGTAAACAACTGCTGAATCACGGTATTGTACACCCGAAACTAGTGTAACGCTGCATGTTAGTTACGCTTCAATTTAAAAGGTATATATACACGATGGAATGTTGCTCAGCCCTAAAGAATGCGATTTTGCCATTTGCAACAACATGGATGGACCTATAGAAAAGTCAGACAGAGAAAGACAAATACCATACGATTTCACTTATACGTAGACTCTAGAAAACATAACAGATGAACAAAAACAGACACAGACTCTTAAATACAGAGAAAAAACTCTACCTAAACAGAGTGGAGGTGGGTGGGGCATGGGCAAAATAGGTGAAGACGTACAAACTTCCAGCTGTAAAACAGATAAGTCATGGGGATGAAAAGTACAGCATAGGGAACATAGTCCGTAATGTTGTAATAACTTTGTATGGTGACAGATGGTGCCACACTTCCCACGGTGAGCGCAGCGTAATATATGGCATTGTCTGTGTCACATACCCGAAACTAACGTAACACTGTATGTCAACTCTACTTCAATAATTAAAAAACAGCAAGGATGTTGGGTAGGAATTTAACTTCGGGTATTCTTAATGGTGAATGCGCAGTGTTTTCCGGTATAGATTTGAAAATGGGCTGTTTCATAGGGAATTAAGGTGTTTTTTTTTTACATATAATTAATGAAATCTAGGTATATTATTATATATTCTACATGCTGACAACAGGGTTCTCATCTTTTGTGAAAGTATATGAAAATTAGGAAAGACAAATTTTTATGACGTCTCCCCCATCCCTTTAGGCAAATGACAGGAACCCTACTTCTAGAGAAAACTGAGGCTATGAGACTCCAACAACTCATCTTCCCACCCGTCAGCTACGAATGTATTCCTAGTTACAGCCACCTGCTGGGTCCTCCTCACGTTGAGCGTCCACTGAAGTTCTGAGTCCCGTTCCTTCCTGATGGCTGGTTCAGGGATCAGTCCCCAGAGTAGCTCTTTCCTGTTGGCAAGTGGCAATATTCCAGTCTTTGCCAAATTGAAAACTTGCTTTCCACTCTACACCTCGCTCCCTCTGCCCTTTTTTGCACAGCTTCTTGAAAAGGCTGTGAATGTCTGACCATCCCAGGCCCCTGTCTCCTACTTACTGCTGAAACTTCTGCGCCTCGATATTTGCAGCTACCCCTGGCCAGAACTGTGTATGGAGCAGCCACCTGTGACCTCCCAAAGGACAAATAATTGATCCTTCTCAGTCTACCTTACTAGACCTTTCTGGGCATAAAACATCGCCGGTCCTTCCTTCCACAGAAAACTCTCTTTCCTTAGTTTCCCCAGGCCACCTGCTCCTGCTTGCACTCAAACCTCTGATACTACTTTTCCCATTTTCCCTGCAAACCCCTCTTCCCTTATTTGGTCATTTGCTCTCCTTGGACCTCTGTATTATTTTTTCTCATTTTCAACACCCTTAACTTTAATGTTTCCATCCACGCTGAGGACACTCCCATCTGTAACTCTCAATCTTCTATCTGTCTCCTGGCCTCCAGATCTAAATACTCAATGGATGGCTTCACCTGATGTCCCCAAGGAATCCCCAAATACATGTCAAAACTGAACTTGTCAGCCTCCACACACCTGCTCTTCCTCGCACATTCTTTATCTTATCTAATGACACCTGCATTCACTTAGCCATGCAGGCAATACACCTCGGAGTCATCCTAACCACAGCTGCATGTTGGAACTACCCGGGGACAAGGCAGAAAGACGCTGTCCTAGACCTGTGGTTCTCAAACGTCGACATGCAAATAAATCACCTGGGGGAAACGCAGAATCAGACCCAGTGGGTCTGGAATGGCGTCAGATCTTCTATACCTGCCACTTCGTAACTCTCTGGTCACGATCATCAGTTCTACACTCACTTAACTGGCGACCTGAAGTAGCCATGCTGGATTTTTCAAAAACGTTGTCATTGAACTTCTTCATATACAGAAACCTGCACATACCATACACATACAGCCGTGTCCCTAGCACCTAGAGGAAGAAGAAACCCTCTTGAAGCCCCCCGTGCCTGCTTCCAGTAACTGCCCCCCAAGGTAACCAGTGCCCTAACCCCAAACACCACTGTTCCGTCTGCCTACTGTCCTTTTGTATCTTTTTCCCAACACTCTCCTTGAGATTCAGCCACATCTTTGTGTGTAATCATCATCTGCCCGTTCTCACTGCTGTACAATAATCTACTATATGAATAGACACAGGTTGTTTTTCAAAGCTGCTGTACACGAGCGTTCACGTTGTTTCCAGTTTAGAGCTATCATGTAGAGTGCTGCCATGAACATTCTTGCACAGGCCTTTTGGTAAACATGGGTACGCTTCCGGGGTATATATCTAGCTACAGAATTGCTAGGTTATTAAGTGTGTGTAGGAAGCTCTAGGAGATTTTCCAAAGTTATGGAGCCAATTTACACCCCCACAAACAGTGCAAAGAGTTCCTTCTGTTTGTTCACATCCTTGCCAAAACATTTTCTCTCTCTTTCATTTTAACTATGCTGTGGGTGTAGAGTGGTATCATGTTATGGTTTCATTTTGCATTTCTCTGATGACTAATGCAGTTAAGTACCTTTTCATGTGTTTACACCATTTGGCCATTTGGATACACACTTTTGTGAAGTGTGGCTCTCCATGTGCGTTGCCTGGTTCTTTTTCCTCCTAGAGTAACGTCTTTTCCTTACTGATTTCTAGGGTTAGATGTCTTTTCTTTACTGACTTCTAGGAGTTCTTTATATACCTTAGGTATGAGTCTTTAGTCAGATATATGCATCAGAAAGATCTCCCATTTTATGGGTTGTTTATCACTCTCTTCATAGTCTCTTTTGTAGAAAAGAAATACTTAATTTTAATACGTTCCAATTTCTCTTTTTTTTTTTCCTTTTGGAGTCTTTGGTGCTCTGCTTATTTTATTTTATTTTTTTAATCTTTATTTATTTTTGAGAGAGACAGAGCACGAACAGGAGAAGAACGGAGAGAGAGGGAGACACAGAATCCGAAGCAGCCTCCAGGCTCTGAGCTGTCAGCACAGAGCCCGATGCGGAGCTCGCTCATGAACCGTGAGATCATGACCTGAGCCAAAGTCGGATGCTTCACCTACTGAGCCACCCAGGTACCCCTTTGTACTGTGTTTAAAAGACAAAGATCGTGAGCACATTCTCTTATGTTTTCCCCTGAGACGTTATTGTTTTCCCTTTCACATTTAGATCTGCAAGCTATCTGGAATTGATTCTGTATGGTGTAAGATAGGGATTGAGACCGATTTTTTTCCCATGTGGATAACTGACCATCACAGTTTATTGAAAATAATTTCTTTTTTTAAATGTTTGTTTGTTTGTTTGTTTGTTTATTTATTTATTTTCAGAGAGAGAGAGCATGAGTTGGGGAGGGGCAGAAAGAAAGAGAATCCCAAGCAGGCTCCACAGTGTCAGCACAGAGCCCAATGCGGGGCTCGATCTTTGAGATCATAACCTGAGCCAAGATCAAGAGTCAGATGCTTCACCGACTGAGCCACCCAGGCGCCCCATATTGAAAATGTCTATTTCCTCCCACACGGCATTGAACCTCACTGTTGTCTATGCCTTTATATGTGCTGGGTGCCTTCCTGGAATGTCCTTCTGTATTTCCTGCTTGAGGAACTCCTGGTCTTGCCCGCTCCCCATGTCCCTGACCATTCCCAGTACAGTTACTACCGGCCGTTTTCCAGGGCTGTGCACTCGGGAGTGTCCATCCCAGGGGAAGGGTCTAATCACTGACAGTGTTTAGAACCGTTGGCACAAGGTGAAAGTAAAAAAGGAGTCCAAATTGTAATTGGCATTATTATTGTTTTAAAATTCTTTAGAAACAACGCATGCCCCCCTTTCTGCCTGTGCTGGGCGGACCCTGCCATCTCCTCACCGCCGGTGGTCCACCGTGCCGCCATATAGCAAGGACCCACGAAGCTTCTGCAAGACACTGAACCAGCATTCTGTATTACTACCTTTAGTTTTCAGGCAGAATACATCATTCCTTTGTGCCATCACTATGCACTGTGAATTCTCTAACTATAGTACCTGTTACACCATGGAGCATTCATTTAAATATTAATCTCCCCACTAGACTGTGGGTTTGTCAAGAGTAGACGCTATGCCTCCGTCGGCTTAGGGTTCTGTAAACGTTCACCTATTATCTTATCATTTTTAGTGTTCGAGGGAACTCTGGATTGTTAAATCAAACAAAAAGCAGCCTCTTGGAATTACTCTTTGAATACAAAACAAAAACTTTCTAACTATAACACATTAAGCAATATTTCCTATTTTAGTCTCTCCTAAAGTCCAATCGGGTACGTTTAGGTTTCCTTCTATGCACATTATTTTTTCTGATTTCTCAATTTATATGAAGTCAACAGTGTCAGATTGGGGTCGTCACATCAAATGCAATTCAATTCAGCCTGCTTATAAAAATACATTTACAGAGTTCTATCAACAATTGTCACCAATTCAGAGAAACATGACAACCTTAGCTAGATTCCTGCAAAAATATGTAAATTAAGGAAATACAAGCCAACCTCATGCTGCAGGGCTGTTAGAAAAACATCTGAATTAAAAGAAACATCTACAGCTCGTCACTGTAGAATGCTAGTGCCATGTGGATGGGGGAGTGCGATCCAGGCTTTCAAATGCTTGTCACATTTGCTATCAGACCATGATGTTTTCCAGTGAGTGGGGCTGATGTGAGGGCAGGGACACAATGTCACTGCAGTCCTTGCAAGGATTTACGGCAGATAGTGATAACAAATACGGGTTTTCCATAAGAATTTTCGTTTCTCCATTGCAGAAACACACAAAGCAATGAATTTCAAAAAACATGTACAGAAATCACCAATAAGATCTGAATTTACCATCCGTGCCTTTCCAAATATTTGAGAGCAGAGGTATTGATTCTGTGAGATTTAACCCTCTGTGGTACCTGGAAGGGAGGGATGTGTGTGGAAACTACAGCACAGGCACAGCTTTGAGGCATGTGACTAGATATCCCGGCTCTTCCCACGGGCAACCCACCGATTCTGAATCTCTGGATGAGAGGCCAGAGGATGTGCTTTATGCCGTCTGCACGCACCGGCAAGCACGGGTTTACATACTGTACATTAAGGGGAAAACATTCTAGGTGAAGATTTATCCCAAGGCACGGCTTCCCTGACTGGTGTCAGGACATCCAGCCAAAGCGGGGGTGGAGAAGGACGTGGAAAGGGGGTTACAATAAACATACAGGAATAACAGCAGCATCACCAACTCCAAACTTTTGACTCCAGCTTCTGCTAATCCTTTATGTTGAAAGAAAATCAATTTCCCCGTAAATGTTCCATATCTCTATCCTCCTAGCAAGCTTGGGAATTTATTCCAACGAAACGTTACAATCTCTAGATGGTAGAAAACTCTTAACAGACAAGTCGAACTCATACTGAATGTTTGTGTTTGGGAGTGGAGGGGAAGCAGAAAGGAAGAAGAATAATTACACGGGAGGAAACTAAAACAGCAATGTAATTCCAGAATTCTGAATTCTAAAAGACGACACTGAATCTTTTCTTATGGGGTGGCCACGAAAAGCTAATGAAAGGCAAAGCTTACAAATGCACTAGCATGATAAACATGTTTCTTAGGGCCCTAAAATGCCTCAGTATTCATAGAAAGTCAAGTGAGAAAGAAAATCTTTGCAATGGTATTTTATAACTGTCCTTTGGCAATGTCCTGAATATGCACAGAGACCATAAAAGACCTTCCTTGAGCATTAGTATTTCTCTCTTCCCTGGAATATTAGGCCCGTGAGGAAAAGAATGCAAACTAACTATGCCATTTACAAGTTATATACAACTTACTACAATTGAGTGCTTTACATTTTCTCCAAGGCCTTTCAGGTTGTTTTATTTAGAAGCTTACGTTACTAAAAGAAGTCCTTCTCGATAATTAAAAGCGAATCAAAAACCTTCGGGATGTTTTTATCTTTAGGGAGACAATTTCCTCCAGTTCAAACCTTGAATTGCCACTTCGGCTGCAAGGATGCATGACTTCTCGCCTTCACAGGGGCCAGGCGTGTTCACAAACATTTCCAGACGGCTGCCACTCAGTTCAAGCGGCCCCGTCACCCTGAGGCATCTAAGGCGGAGACGCCCCACAAAATGGAATCACCATGTCCAGGCTGGTGGCATCCCCTCATTAGAGGCGATCTCTTTTCCCTACGAGGGCTTCTCCTCGTCATCTTTCTTGCTGGGCCGAACCTCACATCGCAAAGTCCTTAGCACTATCATGTACACGCCATGGTTTATTCCCTAGAAAAGGCTTCGCTTCCAAAGCCAGTAGCATGAAGAGGGTAAGTAATCATCCTTAAACGTAAAGCAAATCACATTCCCCTGTTGCTCAAAGCCCTGTAATTCCGCTTAGGATAAAGCCAAGGTCCTCGTGACTTTTCCGTTCCCATTAGTCAGTACAGGATGTGCCCATGGCCCTTCTCCTGCCTGGAACCCTCTTCCTCCAGTTTAAGGGTTAACTCCCCTCTTTATCTTCCAAGCCTCCAATTAAATGTCAGCCTCCTCAAAGAAGCCTTTCTTGGTCTTTCAGATCTAGCTCAGGATCCCTTTATACTCCTTCCCTTCGCTGTACTTCAAACCCTGTACGTGTATATTAATCTGTGGGACGAATGTCCACCTCTCTACTACAGCCAGGGGGCGAGGCGGTTTTTCTCCAGCATGCTTGGGCATTTAGCCCTGGACGCTGTCCACAGGAGCCGCGCAGGACATTCAGGCAACATCACCGATGAATTGATTCATAGTTCATTTAACTAAAGCAGACACCCAGTACGACAGAGTCTGAGGAGAGGCCGGGGTTTCCGTGGTGTGGCAATGCCTGCCGTGCAGGGGTTCGAGTTTCACTCCTGGCCATAGTACACTTCTTCTCTCAGAAGGTTCACCCCACGGTGAGGCCTTGCCACCCAGTGCTTCCCCCAACATTCTGCACAGTCCCTGGCCTGTGATAGGTTCTAGCATTATTTTTGAATGACTCAGTAATTATTACCAGGATCAACACCCTGGTAAAACCTCTCAAAGAAATACAAGGTAGTAAAGAGCAACATTCGGGAATCAGAATATTAAAATTGACATTTTTCAGAGAATAAAATTTTTTGTGGTTTCTTCAGTGGTTTTTGACTTTGGGGTCATGCTAGGAAAATTATTTTTCTCTTCCCAACCAAGATTATATAACTTGACCTATATTTTCTTGCAGTGCTATTCTGGTTCTTTCTTTCTTCTTTTCCTCCTTTAAAAAAAATTTTTTTTTAATCTTTAATCCATCTGGAATTTAATTTGATACAAAGTCTAACTCAATTTTTAAAAATGTTTAGCTCATTTTCCCAAAACTTCCCACTGATTTTTTTTTCATTAATTCAGTGGGAATAAAAATGCATCCTTCACATCTCCTCAAAGGGATAGAGAGGCTCTCGGGAGAATCAATGCAATAATGTGCTTTCTCCTCTTGATAGAAAGGTCCTCTGCTAATATAAAATCATAGTATTTAAAACTAAAACACTATTGAAATCATTTATTAATTTTTCACATGAAGGAGGTTAGGTCAAAAATTTTCATGTGAAAAGCATTAAGAGCAACTTTCAAACGTTCTCACTAGGAGCACAGGAGGGAAGATGTTTCTTGTTAGAACAGCCATCTTGTCAAAAGCAAGGATTATGCTCTTACTAATTTTTGCATTCTCAACACCAAACACAGTGCCTAGTACAATGCAGGTACTCAGTGAATGTCTAATCTGCAAAATCGTAATTTCTCCCCCAAGGGAAGTGTGATTTGTATGTTTTAAAGCGATCTAGTAACCTACGAGGAGTATGCACTTGTAAGGAATGCGTAAGGTACAAGATCGCTTTAAAACACCATTTCCGTTGTTCCACTGGTATCTCCATATATTTTCCTATCATAGAGCACTCTGTGGGTTAATCGCTTCAGATAAGACCCCAGTGCATGCACATCAGGGAGACTAAGTCAGCACTCATCATAGTGACCTCACCCACTGCAGCTGAGAACTAACATCACTCCTCCCAATGGCCTGATTCTGCGCTTCTATGCACACTCGGCCGCAAGAGCCCAAAGCTGCCACATTCCGTCCTGCATACATCACATGCATATTTAGACCTCTTGATTTTTAGTGTTAGGTTGTTTTTTTTTTACACTTCTCCAATTACTGGCCATTCGTTTTATTTCCACATTGTTTTCGATGTATCCGCAGTCTAGAAGAACCCCACTGGGCACTTGGGTAAACACCCCGTGGCTTGCTCGAAAGCTGAGGTTGGCAGCTGACCATTGAGCTCTGTCCCCAGACCCTCTCCTTCTTGAGGCTGGCCAGCACTGGCCTGTGCTTCTCCAGGCCTCCTGTAGCCTCGCTCCCCTTTGAGCAGAGGCAACTGAATCCCACCTTCCTTTTTCTGCTGCCGCAGTGTGAACCTGGTTCCACTCCAGCCACCTCCAGACTGACACAGAGAGAGAAGTTCCCCAGTTGACTAGAAGGAGAACAGAGCGGGAGAGTGAAATGAAGCAGTGCCTGGCAGAGGGGGGAAGAAAAGGAGGGGAAGAGAAGGTACATGAGGAGAATAACAACAGAGGGAATAATTAATAAGGCAGGCTTCCAGCTGACAGGCTATTTTTTGACACATCAGCTCTAAGCCATTTCGCTGGAATGCACCGTCTTATGCAAGCATCATAGCAAAGGGGACTGGTACTCAGCTGACACTAGTTCAGTTCATGCTCCAAACTATTTTAGTCACTTTGAACTAAAGAGGCTTTGAAGGGTTTTTCAGGTCTCTCACTACCACCTGATGTTAGCAACCTGTTATGCGGGCCAAAAAAGGAAGAAGTAAGAAATACGTTCTTCTTCCCAGAGCCATAGCCTCTCCTAGTCACGCATACAAAGACGAGACCTTCCCAAAGACCCCAACACAGCCTTTATGTTTTGAAATCAAACAATGCCTGTCATGCCACAAAGGACTTTTACATAGATTATTGGGCTTGATTTAATCACCATGGAAATTCTGTGAACGAGGTCATTCAGGCAGTACGATCACCTATTGACAAAAATTTCAAAACCATTGAACATATATATCCAAATGATAAAGGGCCACCGGCCATCTAGCACAATGGATGAAATGAGGCACAAAGCAAGGTGTGCAATGATTGAATTTAACTCTGGGGAACAGGAGGAGGAGATGTATACACTTACTGAATGCATTCTGCCTGCCAAGGGCTATGCCAATATTCTATACTTATTACCTTGATTCATTTCATCCCCCAACAAATCTTTCTTGTAGGAACCCCCAATTATAAATGACAAAATTGAATCATGATGGTTAAGCACAATTAATATGTGACAGAGCCAAAATCTGACCCCATTCTCTGGGCCATGACACTTTAATTCCCTCCTTAATGTTCCAAGAGCTTCCCGCAGGGGAAAATCCAGTCACATATAAAGGGCCGGGGTCGGGGGGAGGGGTCAGAAAGGCATCAGACTTTCCAACAGCAGCAGCAGAAGCTGGGCGACAGGAGACATTACCTTGGAATTCTTACAGAAGCGTTTGCCTCCTTAGTTGCTCCATAATACAAACTAACTATTCATTAGTACAAAGTACAGAGTAGAATGGAAATGCTTGGAGATATACAAAGCCGCCTAAAGTGACTGAAGGATTTGCTTCATTCACAAAGAGGGAGTAAACAAGGAACAATTGGAGCAGGTTCCGGGAGGGAGTCTGGGGAGATGGGAACCAGTAGATCACCTGGCAGGTTTGCCTGAAGGGAAAACTGAACTGAGAGACATTTTCCATAGCTATTGGAAAGGTTAGCAAGTACGAAAACAGAAATGTGAACAAGAAAGGAAAGATAATCATGGTATACTACTGGGCCAGAAGCGAACAACAATAGAACAACCATAGACTTAGTAGAAAAACAAAACCCTGAGTATTTGTTCAGAGAATATTAAAACCATACCGTGAGGAAGGAGAAAGGGAAGATGTTAACGTACGAGGGAAGATAAAAGAGAGGAATCCTTATTCAGAACAGGAAGTCAGTAGATAGGCAAATCTGAAATATCAAGACACAGGAGAACATGCACCTCACTTCGAAGAATTATGGTAAGGACCAGAAGAAACACCTAAAGGATAGAAAGGACTTTTTCGTGGAGAGGGAGAATCAGACATGGCAAAAAGTTGACAAGAGTCTGCTGCTTTTCATTACAACTTGTACTATTTGATTTTTAATTTAGGTTATTACCTTGTTATAAATGCAAAATACATTAGAAAAAGAAACATCTCTCAGAACCAGGTCTCCCACATGTTGAAACCAGTCTATCTGCAAATCACAGGCAAGATTTGCTAAAATGCAAAGTAAGTCTCACTTAAGAATGACAAAATACGGACTGGTTCGTGAATTAGTTTCATTAGAGTGAATTTTTTTTTAAATTACAGTTTCAGTGAAGTTCTCAAGTGGTGTTGTTTACAATTTCTAATTTCTATCATCTTTTGCCCATTTATTCTAGTATATCCAAAAATTATAGCTTAAGCTTTTTAGGAAACCATTTTTTTTGCAGAAGGATGAGCCTGTTTGTATATAGTTTACCATCCACATGTACACTCGAGTCCTTCAAACCAGCCTTTACCTTACAAGGCTTTTTCCTGTCAGCCTACAGGGAAGTCTTCTTTCGATGAATTTACAGAGCACTGATCATTCATCTGTTCGTTCAACCAATGTTATTGAACACCTACTATGCACCAGAGATTAATTCAACATTTAGTTCTAAAATTCATACATTTTTCCATTTTATATATTATGTCCAAGCAGTTGGAAAAACGTAAGCCATGAATAATTGTAGCCCCTTCACTTAGGCTCTGGGCTTTCTACTTCCTTGAATTTCCTGCAAGGCTGCACATAGTGTTGACCCCACATCAGTGTGTATGTAGCGGTCATGGCTCTTCCATTCTGGCACAGCCATAGGTTTGCTTAACAGGTCAGAAACTCTTTGATGACAGAAACCACATCTTCGTCATCCTGTCTCACTGGTTCACAGGCCTGGTGTCAGGTAGGAACTCAGTAATTCTATTTAAAAAAAATTTTTTAATGTTTATTCATTTTTTGAGAGAGAGACAGAGACAGAGACAGAGCATGAGCAAAGGGAGGGCAGAGAGAGAGGAAGACACAGAGTCCAAAGCAGGCTCCAGGCTCCGAGCTGTCAGCACAGAGTCTGACGTGGGGCTCGAACTCACAAACTATGAGATCATGACCTAAGCTGAAGTCACACACTTAACTGACTTAGCCACGCAGGCGCCCCAGTAATTCTATTTTTAATGAACAGTATATTCATAAGCATTTTCTGAATGAATAAACAAGTGAATGTCAATAATGGAATTATTCTCTATCTCAATCGCTTTAAACCCCATTAAAACCCACTTTTACAGTAGGAGTATGGTCATCAAATCAGAGTACTTCAATTTTTCTTAAACTCTTAAGAGCCAAGAATGATAATACTAGGGAAGTTTCTTCTTGGAGGACCATATGAAATTATGACCCAACTCCATTATTCCTTTCCTAAATGACACGATTCCTTTTGAAAGTTCTTAGATAAAATGATTTTTTTGTCATATTTAATTTTTATTTTAATTCAGGTTGGTTAACATACAGTGCTATATTAGTTTCAGATATACAATATAGTGATTCAACACTTCCATACATCACCCTGTGCTCATCACAACAAGTGCCCTCCTTTATCCCCATCACCTGTTTCCCCCATCCCCCCCCCCATCTCCCCTCTGGTAGCCATCAGTTTATTCTCCATCATTAAGAGTCTGTTTCTTAACTTGTCTCTCTCTTTTTTCCCCCTTTGCTCATTTGTTTTGCTTCCTAAATTCCACATATGAATGAAATCATGGTATTTGCCTTCGTCTGACTGATGCATTTCACTTAACAAAATACTCTCTAGATCCATCCATGTCATCGCAAATGGCAAGATTTCATTCCTTTTTATGGCTGAATTCCATTATCTATATCTATATCTATAGATATAGCATCTATTTATCTATATATATATAACACACATACATATATATATATAGGCATATATGTGTGTGTGTGTGTGTGTGTGTGTGTGTGTGTGTATATATATATATATATATATATATAACATCTTTCTATTTCCATTCACCTATTGATAGATACTTGGGCTGATTCCATAATTTGGTTACTGTAAATAATGCTGACATAAACATAGGAGTTCATGTATCCCTTTGAATTCGTGTTTTTGTATTCTTTGGATAAATACCCAGTAGTGTGACTTGGGGAACTCCACACTGTTTTCCACATTGGCTGTACCAGTCTGCATTCCCACCAACAGTGCACAAGTGTTTCTTTTTCTCCATATCCTTACCAATACCAGTTGTCCCTTGAGTTGTTGATTTTAGCCATTCTTATAGGTGTGAAGTGATAGCTCATTGTGGTTTTGATTTGCATTTTCTTGATGATAAGTGATGTTGAGCACCTTTTCATGTGTCTGTTGGCCATCTGGATGTCTTCTTTGGAGAAATGTCTGTTCGTGTTTTTTGCCTATGTTGTAATTGTATTATTCTGTTTTGGGGTGTTGAGTTTTAGAAGTTCTATACATATTTTGCATACTAACCCTTTATCAGATATGTTATTTGCAAATCTCCTCTCCCATTCTGTAGGTTGCCTTTTAGTTTTGTTGACTGTTTCTTTCACTGTGTAGAAGCTTTTTATTTTGATGTGATCCCAATAGTTTAGTTTGGCTTTTGTTTCTCTTGCCTGAGAAAAAGTTCCTATGACAGATGTCAAAGAGGTTACTGCCTGTGCTCTCTTCCAGGATTTTAATGATTTCAGGTCCCACATGTAGGTAGGTATTTAATCCACTTTTTAATTAATTTTTTCTGTATGGTGTAAGAAAGCGGTCCAGTTTCTTCCTTTTGCATGTAGCTGTCCAGTTTTCTCAACACCATTTGTTGAAGAGACTGTCTTTTTTCCCATTTGATATTCTCTCCTGCTTTGTCAAAGATTAATTGACCATATAATTATGGGTTTATTTCTGGGTTTTCTATTCTGTTCTAGTGATCTATGTGTCTGTTTTTGTGCCAGCGCCATACTGTTTTGATTATTACAGCTTTGTCACATAACTTGAAGTCCAGAATTGTGATGCCTCCAGCTTTCCTTTTCCTTTTCAAGGTTGCTTTGGCTATTCGAGGTCTTTTGTGGTTCCATACAAGTTTCAGACTTATTTGTTATAAGTTCTGTGGAAAATGCTGGCAGTATTTCGATAGGGATTGCATTAGATGTGTAGATTGCTTTGGGTAGTGTAGACATTTTAGCAATATTTGTTCTCCCAATCCTTGAGCATGGCATGTCTTTCCATTTCTTTGTGTCCTCTTGAATTTCTTTCGTCAGTGTTTTATAGTTTCAGAGTACAGGTCTTTCACCTCTTTGGTTAGGCTTATTCCCAGGTGTCTTATTATTTTTGGTGCAGATGTAAATGGGATTGTTTTTCTTAATTTCTCTTTCTGCAGCTTCATCATTAGTGTATATGAACACGGCAGATTTCCATACACTGATTTTGTATAATTGCAACTTTATTGAATTAGTTTATCAGCCCTAGCAGGTTTTTTTGGGGGGTGGGTGGGTCTTTCTGGTTTCCTGAATATAGTATCATGTCATCTGCAAATAGTGAAAGTTTACTTCTTCCTTGCCGACGTGGATGCCTCTTATTTCTTTGTGTTATCTGACTGCTGTGCCTAGGACTTCCAGTACTATGCTGAATAAAAGTGTTAAGAGTGGACATCCTTGTCTTGTTCCTGACCTTAGGGGAAAAAACTCTCAGTTCCATCCATTAAGGATGATATTAGCTGTGGTTTTTTTAATAAATGGCCTTTATTACAGTGAGCTATGTTCCCTCTAAACCTACTTTGTTGAGGGTTTTATCATGAATGGATGTTGTACTTTGTCAAATGCTTTTTCTGTGTCTATTGAAATGATCACATGGTTCTTATCCTTTCTCTTATTGATGTGATGTAACACATCGATCAATTTGCGAATACTGAACGACTCTGGAACAAATCCCACTTAACCATGGTGAATGTTTTCTTTAATGCATTGTTGAATTTGGTTTGCTGGTATTTTGTTGAGGATTTTTGCATGTATGTGCATCAGGGATATTGGCCTATAGTTCTCTTTTTTTTATCTAGTTTTGGTATCAGGGTAATGCTGGCCTCATAGAATGAATTTGGAAGTTTTCCTTCTTTTTCTCTTTTTGGAATAGTTTAAGAATGGTTATTAACTCCTCTTTAAATGTTTGGTAGAACTCACTTGTGAAGCCATCTGGTCCTAGACTTTTGCTTGTTGGGAGTTTTTTGATTACTGATTCCATTTATTTGCTGGTTATAGGTCTGTTCAAATTTTCTATCTTCCTGTTTCAATTTTGGTAGTTTTTATGTTTCTAGGAATGTATCCATTTCTTCTAGGTTGTCCAATTTGTTGGTACATAGTTTTTCATAATATTCTCTTATTATTTCATTTGTATTTCTGTGATTATTGGTTGTTATTTTTCCTCCCTCATTTGTGACTTTGAGTCCTTTCTTCTTTCTCATGAGAAGTCTCACTAGAAGATTGTAAATTATATTGATTTTTGTTTTCAGAGAACCAGCTCCTAGTTTCACTGACCTGCTCTATTGTGTGTGTGTGTGTGTGTGTGTGTGTGTGTGTGTGTGTGTGTTTAGTTTGATATCATTTATTTCTGCTCTTATCTTAATTATTTCCTTCCTTCTGCTTGTTTTAAGTTTTGTTTGTTGTCCTTTTTCTAGCTCCTTCAGGTGTAAGGTTATGTTGTTTATTAGAGAGTTTTCTTGCTTCTTGAGATAGGCCTGTATTGCTATAAAGTTCCCTCTTAGAACCACTTTTGCTGTATCTCAGAGGTTTTGGACCGTTGTGTTTCCATTCTCATTTGTTTCCAGGTACTTTTTAATTTCTTCTTTGATTTGCTTGACCCATTCATTATTTTGTAGCATGTTATTTAACCCCTGTGTATTTGTGGTCTTTCCAAATTATTTCTTGCGGTTGACTCATAGTTGTATGGTGCTGTGTCAGAAAAGATGCATGGTATGACTTCGATCTTCCTTAATTTGTTGAGGCTGGTTTTGTGGGCTAATATATGATCTATTCTGGAGAACGCTCTGTGTGCACTTGAAAAGGACGTGGATTCTGCTGGTTTAGGATGGGATGTTCTGAAAATACCTGTTAAATCCATCTGCTCCAACGTGTTGTTCAAAACCATTGTTTCCTTGTTGATGTTCTATCTAAATGATCTGTCCCTTGCTGTAAGCAGGGTGTTGAAGTACCCTACTATCATTGTATTACTGATTACTTCCTTTATGTTTGTGATTAACTCTTTTATGCAGTTGGGTGCTCCTAGGTTGGATGTGTAAATATTTATAATTGTTACATCTTCCCGTTGGATTGTCCCCTTTATTGTGATATAATGTCCTTCTTTGTCTCTTGTTACAGTCTTTGTTTTAAAGCCTATTCTGCCCAATGTAGGCATTGCTACTCTGGCTTTCTTTTGACATCCATCTACAAGACAGATGTTTCTTCACCCCCTCACTTTCAATCTGCAGGTGTCTTTCACCTGGGTCTCCTGGAGGCAGCAGATAGGCGGGTCTTGCTGTTGTTGTTTTTATCCATTCTGTCACCCTATGTCTTTTGATTGCAGCATTTAGTCTCTTTATGTTCAAATTAGTTATTGAAAGATAGGTATCTAGTGACATTCAATAAAACAAGTTTTCAAGTAGATCCGACTTCTGACTCTTTTACAACAGTGGCCTATCAATGAAGTCATTTGTCTGGAATTACCATCATAATTCAGGATAATTTGTTTTATTTTCTAAAAATACAATGCTCCTTAAACATTTGGTCTTAGAAGCTCCATACTTGACTAACATGATGTCATCTGTGGTGCTGTCTACTTAGCTATCTTGTTATTTTCAGCATGATTCACTTAGATTAGTGGGGGATAGAGAAGGAAAAAAACCACCTTACATACCCATTAATATGTCAGTTACAATGACATCACCACTATGGCTCAACTGTACTATGAGTGATAAAACTTTATTCTTTTAGCTCCAATATTGGTGAAACATCTTGTTGGGACTAGTATGGGATAAAGTTTACTTAAATTAGTCTCGAAAGTGAAGAACTGAATTGGCTAAACAATACATTTCAATTTACAGGCCTTAACGTGAGCCGTAATCTGAATTTTGTATCAAAATTTATTTTGTATCTCCAAGTAATTTTGTATGGCAAGTAAAATTACGTATCAGAGGTATGCAGAAAGGAAAGTAAACTGAGAGAAAGTATACCCAGCAAGGTTGAAGTCTGTTCTAGCAAACAGAGGGCTGATGACATCTCAGTGCAGTGCAGTTCAGGAGAGACACTTCTGTGCCCAGCACCACGGGGAGCAGTGAAGGACCAGCATGAGCAAGTGGATGTGTCGCTCACAGTCACTGCAGAGGATGTTATGGAAAGGGCGGTTCACGGGCACAGTCAGGAAGTTAGTCCTACTCCTGGTGGTCAGGGAAAGACTTCTGGAGGGTTTGAGTTTTGAGTTTGTTGTTTGTTTGTTTTGAGAGAGAGAGAGCAGGATGGGCAGAGAGAGATGGAAGGAAAGAGAAATTCCTGCTGAGCCTGATGTGGGGCTCCAGCCCATGAACGGTGAGCTCGTGACCTGAGCCAAAATCAAGAGTCGGATGCTCAACCAACTGAGCCACCAGGGTGCTCCTGGAGGGACTGACTTTTAAACAGAGACCTGAAAGATGAGTTAGTGGCGCGAGTCCAGTGATGCTTGAAAAAGCATCACAGGCAAAGGGAACAGCAAGGGGGACGGTCAGAGAATGGGGTGTATTTGAGAAACCATGAGAAGGCCCAGAATTCAGTGTGGTGAGTCTGTCTCAATCCAGGGATGAAAGCAAGCTTTGCAGAGCTGGCATGAGACTACGGCCTGTCGGATTTTGTAGGACCTACCACAGCGACGTGGCCCTGCTGGGCAACAAGGACGGCAGCAACATGTGGTCTAAGGGCCGCATACGAACTGCACACGATCAGCCTGCTAGACCGAGAGCTGACGGGGGGAGCAGAAAGAGCACCCCACTGGAGTAAGATGCCCTGGGTTCTTTCTGGTCACTCACTGGCCACAGATTTGCTGGGACCCTTGAGGTCTGTGGGCTTCAGCTTCCTCCTAGGTAAAGGGTGGGGCGGGATTCTACAAACTCTGAGACAGGGAGAGTACATACATCTCATCTCCCATGCCGATTCAGTGTCTGCCTCTGGCCCAGGTTTAGGCTTGTTCTCAGCGATGTCTGCCGTGGGATTAGGGGACTCCAGTGGTAGGCCACAGACCTGCCGCCCTGCTCTGCTCGACCTTCTCTTCCAGTAATTGTATTCTGTGATCCAATGAGAAGATTTGAGCACAGTTTTCACATTAAAAGGTATACGGTTTGGGGCGCCTGGGTGGCTCAGTCAGTTGGGCGTCTGACTTTGGCTCAGGTCATGATCTCACAGTTCGTGGGTTTGAGCCCCGCGTCGGGCTCTGTGCTGACAGCTCAGAGCCTGGAGCCTGTTTCAGATTCTGTGTCTCCCTCTCTCTCTGCCCCTCCCCTGTTCACGCTCTGTCTCTGTCTCAAGAATAAATAAACATTAAAAAAAAAAAAAAAGGTATACAGTTGGTCTGAATTTCCTGGGCATGTTTTTTCTTGTTAGTAGGAGACATAAAGAGCAAAAGACCTAAAAGGCAGAAGGCCAGGAAGAAGAGGCAAGGAAAGTCGGGATCTGGATGATACCAAAATGAGTAATAGCTTTTCAACGAGTTCATACCATCATATTTTAAATATTTGGATTTTCCTTCTAACACACGTAATTTTGAAATGCAATCTGTTCTTCATTATATGCCTAATTTGTCAAGTCTATTACTCTTGGCTAGATTTCAGGTGGCTTATAAACAGCCCATGCAGGCAAGGGAGAAACAGCCACAGAGCTTCTGCCTGAGCCTGTGCTAACAGACGTGAACCCCCAGTCCCCCGTTACAGGACAGACGCCCAGGCCCGCCTGCTCACTCATCCCTCAAAGAGGAGACATCAACATACAAACACAATCATGTTACCTGGGCTTGAATCATGTGCTGAAAAGGTCATGAAGGGGCTCCTGGGTGGCTCAGTCAGTTGGGCATCCGACTTCGGCTCAGGTCATGATCTCACAGCTCATGAGTTCAAGCCCTGTGTCAGGCTCTGTGCTGACAGCTCGGAGCCTGAAGCCTGCTTTGGATTCTGTGTCTCCCCTCTCTCTCTGCCCCTCCCCCGCTTGTGCACATGCTCTCCCCCCACCAAAATAAATAAATTTTAAAAAATGGCCCATGCAGGTTTAAAATACTATGCATTTAAGTAGCACCTAGAATGTAACAGAACATTTAAAATGTGTGTGTGTGTATGTGTGTGTGTGTGTGTGTGTGTGTGTGTGTCTGTATAGCACAAATATATTAAGCTTGACCCTTAAGCTAGCTGCCCTGTTGCATGTTGAGAAAAGCAAGTCTCTGAGGGCAGAGCGGTCAGGTGACCCTTCTCCACCCCCTAAACCCTATATGCGCAGCAGACCCTCGATGCCGTATTTTTCCACTAAACAATCTACAATTTTACTGATCTGGCTGTTTCAGATGAAGGCAGCTCCACATACCCACCCAGAGATGTTCCTTGAAGAAATGCTCTCGACAGCACCTGAAGTGATTCTTTTCGCTTCTTCATTTTGAAATTGTCTCGCCCCCCTTTCCCTTCGTCATACCAGTCCACCGAAGTTACTGCTAACTAATCTGGGGAGTCCGATGCATCCCTGCAGGTCAGCCAGTCTTGGCTCTGCTCACATACCCCTGTGCCTGGACAGGGTGACAATGAGATATCTCCCTCTACAACAGAGGTGTTACAACGGGCTACAACGTTCTGCACAGAATTACCAGCACTAGCTAGTTATAAACGACAGCCACGGTCTGTGACCTGTAACTTCAATGTGTCTGAAAATGGGGATGGATCCAATCCTTCCGCCATCTGTGGGATCACAGAGCAAGGGAAGAGCTACGAGAGAAATTCCTGAGAGACTTCTTATCTAGAAGCTGGTGGCACGGCCTGGATTACCAGGCTGTTGCATGACTGTGACTGGAAACAGCCCTGAGAACAGCTGAGTCCATCAAGTACGGGTGTGGGTCAAGGGAAGCAGAATTCAAGGGGTCAGAGGTCCTGAAGATTCAGAGGTTTGGGCTACATCCCTGCCCCACTCCCACCCCAAACACTTTGTGGAGGATGGGAGGGCAGTAAAGTGATGTTCTTCCTGGTCCCGGGTCAACTTAAGCTGGAATCTTCAGGTCTGAATAATGGTAATTAATTTTCCCCACTACTAACAACCGCTTGCTATTTTTATAAAACACAGTTCTGATTCACTCCCCTTCAACTTTCTTGTTCTGGGGGCGATACTGCATACTCTAAGGTACACGCTCTCCTTTTTTTTTTTTATTGTGGTAAAATAGATATCATGTAACATCTGCCACTGTAACGGTCCTTAAGTGTGCAGTCCTGTGGCATTCAGCACATTCACACTGGTTGCACACAATCTCTGCTGTAAAAGATACCTTCCACTACATCGTTTTTGTTTTGTTTTTTTTTTTTAACGAGGGATAGATTACTGACCTCTCACTTCCCGCTGCTGATATTCTTTGTTTTTAAGAACGGGGTGTGAAATCCACATCCACGGATGGTGCTTGCGGAGCTGAGGAAGCATGTAATGGGTCACAAACCCCACCGAGCCAGCCAGGGCAAACAGCACGACACTGAGAAATGGCTGTGATACAAGAGGACAAATGTCACGGTTTAGCCTCGCAGGACAGGGGAGGGCTGTCCAGAAATATCACGTAACACTGCCGGCCTTCCCCTCTTCCCTCTAACGGAACAGAGAGGCAACCCCGGGCTTGTTTCTGAAAATTTCTCCCATACAAAACCACCCTGTATTGGGAGCCCCTAAGAAGGGGGTGCTGGCCTACTAAGTTCAGAGGCCAAGGGAACTCTGCCCTTTAGATTTTGTTACTGTTGTTTTTAAAAGAAGAGGCGGAGAGTGACAAACGTAGCTAACAGACTTTCCTTGTTGGAAAGAGAGCTCCTAAGTGTGTAATACTTTTATATGGAGACAGTAACTGTCTGTTGGAACCTCAAGCCAGAATCCCCACCTAGAACTCTCCACTTTTGTTTCTCTACCTGAAAACCATGTTCCCAAACGCCTTCTGGCTTGGGGACCTCGGTCTCCCTCCTGATATGGTAATGCCTTCAGTCCTGCTCCTGGCAGTGAGCCGTGGGCCTGTCTTACCACCGCGGGGTTCTAGGACATGCGCTGTTACTCTAGCAAACAATACGGCTCCCCAGACACCGGAGGACAAGGGATAAAACACTTGAACCCAATCTGCAGGGTGAACCAAATCTCATCTGGGACGTAATTCTTCACAGCACAATAGCCACGTTCCTTAAACCTCTCAGCTGGTGTTGTGTTTTCCTCTCCTGGCTCTACTACCCTGACGATGCCCTGGAGTCCCACAGCCGGCTCTGTTATTAGGGAGAATAAGGAGGCAGGGGAGTATAAAGCCGAAGGGATACGTACTCGCAAGGACAGGAACACAGTGCTGGCACTGATGGCAAATGACAGAACGGCAGCCACTGAGCAGATAATGAGATCCGATTTTAAGATATCCTTCTGCAAAGAGAGAACCAACTGTAAAGTCTGCTCTTTGTTTCTCTCCGTAACTCTGTAGTCACCAGGTAAGTCAGGAGACAGATACCGACTCTGGATAACCCACTTTTCAAGCACATCACCTACCTGGTATGTTCCCAGGGGCACACACTGGGTGGACCACCAGGAAGAACAAGGCAAAGGGTGGGGAATGGGGAATGCACACTGTGAGGTTAGCCTACGTCTGCTAACCATGGCAGGAAAAAAGCGTTCCGCGTGTACAGGAGGCATAAGGTTCTTCCCTACGAACACAGGCCAAAGACAAGATGTCATGGTCTGATGAAGGAGGGTGAAGTGCTCATGATCTCTACTCGGCTTTAGCATGCTTATATGCATGCTGTTGGCCAAACAGAAGCCTCTGACACATCTGCTTATTTCTTTTTAAAAAAAAACATTTTTTTACTGTTCATTTTTTGAGAGAGACGGAGACAGAGCACAGGCGGGTGAGGAACACAGAGAGAGGGAGCCACAGGATCCAAAGCAGGCTCCAGGCTCCGAGCTGTCAGCACAGAGCCCAACGCGGGGCTCCAGCCCACGAACTGCGAGATCATGACCTGAGCCGAAGTTAGACGCTTAATCGACTGAGCCACCCGGGCGTCCCTGCTTATTTCTTTGGTCCAGAACAGATTTCACATTTTAATTCACCAGTCAGATTGGGTTATGGCCACCTCCAAATAATTTAAATATACACATAGTATTGGCACATATGCAGAAAATGAAATGTTAGTAAGTTGCTGATAACTTCCCTTCGCATAAAATTGTGGCGTGAGCAGGGTCTCGGGAAAGCAAAGCAAAGTTAGGCCAAAGAATGTCATTAATTCTGCAGCTATATGGAGAATGGACTAAGATACATCTTAGAGATATAAAGGACCATCACATTTTTTTCTGTCTACAGAGGCCAGTTCACTACAGTTCACAATTATTGAACATTTTGAGGTGTCACACAGTTACCTGAAAACTCTAAACCATCATTACAAATATATCAATATCTCATATTGAAAAGGAATTATGCCTCTTAAGTAATTGTTTATCCACCAGAAACCTGTATCTCTGTATGTCTGTTTCCCTACAACCCTTTTCTTTTTTTTTTTTTTTTTCTTTTCTGGTTTTTAAAATGAAAATGTGGACTTCTTGCAAATCATGCTACTGGCTTTCTGGCTGAATTAACACCCAAAGTGATAGGAAGGAGTCAGAAAGGCAGTTTACATGGAGCAATAATGACCTGGAACCATCTGATGAAAAGTCAACATGGCTTGATTAAAGCAACTAATCATACAGGGAAGAGATAACAGTCTCAGCATCAATTCATCAATTATCTGCTAAAGTTGTTTTACAATTCATGTGCAGGTATTAAATATGGGAGCAATTGTATAGTGATAAACTAAATTCTAGATTTATTCTTAGTAATGGTAAGAATAATATGGTAAAAAAAAAAATGGTAAGAATCCCCCTGATTTTTTGGGCAGAGCAAATCACAATGATTTTTTAGTCGGAATCCTCGTAAAACTTTTACAATCACGGGATTTTCATCAAAACTTTACTATGAATAAATGGACAAAATTCAGGTATCTCCTTGCGTTCAAAGATTTACAAGAGGCCAGGCCTTCCCAGAGGAAAGATCTATAACTCACTGACTCTTTAGGCTATGAAGATAAGTGAATTTTTCCTTCCTCTTCTATACTGACATGGTTTTATGTCATTTAAAAATTACTGAATGCTTGTATGGAAACCAATTTGCCAATAAATTTCATGTTTAAATGAATGAATGAATAAATAAATAAATAAATAAATAAATAAATAAATAACTGAATGCTTAGGCACTTGGGTGGCTCAGTCGGTTAAGTATCCAACTTCAGCTCAGGTCATGATCTCCCGGTTCCATGAGTTCAAGCCCCACATCGGGCTCTGTGCTGTCAGTGTGGAGCCTGCTTCGGATCTTCTGTCTCCCTCTCTCCCCCTCCCCCACTTGAGTGCATGTGTGCATGTGTGTGTGTTTGCACACGCATGCGTGTGCCCTCTTCCTCTCTCTCAAAAATAAACATTAAAGAATTTATTCTAATTACTGAATCCTTATCCGAAAGGAAGATAAACATTTTCCCAAATATTCTCATTGAAAAGTAAGTCTTATCTATAACTGACCAACCATTCTTGCCTAAAGGCAAAATAGTGGGCCATGAGGGCAGCTGGTGAGGGGAGGAGGCTTACATTTCTAGGTTTCTTAAAGCAAGAGAATGAGCTCTGATTATTGGTATTTTTTTCACAGTTGGATGATATATAGGAATTCTACTGATTTTAGTCTTTATTTACAAAAATGTTCTTCCTGCCCATTTCTTTCCTGTATTGTTATTTTTATTTTTTTAAGTTAGAGACAGAGCAAGAGAGGGAGAGAGAGAGAGGGAGAGGGAGAGAAAGAGAGAGAGAGAGAGAGAGAGAGAGAGAGAGCGCACCTGTGCAGGAGCAGGGGAGGGGCAGAGAGAGAGAAAGAGAGAATGTTAAGCAGGTTCCATGCTCATCATGGAGCCTGATGTGGGGCTCAATCCCACAACCCTGGAATCATGACCTGAGCTGAAATCAAGACTGAGCCACCCAGGTGCCCCCGTATTGTTAGCTTTATTCTTTTTTTTTTTAATTAAAAACATTTTTTTATGTTTATTTTTGAGAGAGAGACAGACAGAGACAGAGACAGAACATGAGCAGGGGAGGGGCAGAGAGAGAGGGAGACACAGAATCTGAAGCAGGCTCCAGGCTCTGAGCTGTCAGCACAGAGCCCGGCGTGGGGCTTGAACTCACGAACCACTAGATCATGACTTGAGCCAAAGTCTGAGGCTTAACCAACTGAGCCACCCAGATACCCCTCTATTGTTATTTTGAACAACTTTCTTGAGGTGTGACTGACATACAAAACCCCTGCACATACATAAAGTGTACCATTTGATGAGTTTTGACACGTGGATATCCCCATGAAAACCACAACCACAATGAAAATAAGTAGCACAGCCATGGTGCCCTAAAGTTTCCTCTCCCGACCTTTTCTAACCTACACCCCCTTTTCTCCTCTGTCTGGAGACAACCACTGATCTGCAACATCTCAGTGGTTTATTTCCTTCCCTAGAATGCGACATAAATTTACTTGGAAATGCAATAGATCTAGAAGAGGCAAAACAACTTTGAAAAGGAAGAACAAAGTTGGAGGATATACAATATCTGATTTGAAGACTTATTACAAAGCTGCAGGAATCAAGCCTTGATGGTATTGGCATAAAGTATACATCTTGATCAAGAGAACAGAACAAAGAGCCCAGACATAGACGAAAACATACACAGTCAATGGATTTTAAACAAAAGTGACAATGTGAAAAAACACCTTTCCTCTAAATGAGGGGAAGGATAATTCTTTCCACAAATGGAATGGGGAAAAAACAGAAAACAAAACAAAACAAAAAAACACCTTGACATTTACTTCACATCACACATAAAACCTAAGTCAACGTGCATTATAAACGTAACAAACTGTTACATTTCTCAAAGAAGACATAAGAGGAAATCTTAGTGACCTTGGGTTTAGCAAAGCTTTCCCAAACAAAACACTGAAAAGTGGAACTTTAAAGGGAAAAAAAGTTATTCAATTGGAGTTCATGAACATTTAAACCAGCTGTTCTTCAAAATACATTGTTATAAAATGAAAAGGCAAGCCAAGACTGAGAAAAGTAGTTGCAAAGCACAAACTGCATCTGTAATACATAAAAGCTTCACAAACCAATAGCAAGAAGCCAAACAATTCCCCCATCCCCCTCCCAGCTGCAAACCGGCAAAGTTTTGAGCAGACTCTTCAGCAAAGGCAATGGCAAATGGTGATTATTGAGCTTTTCAAGCTAGTGCTAATTAATGAAACCACAGACCACTGTGTTAATACTGGTGAAAGTAACATCAGCAAAAGAAAAAGAAAAGGTTCCCTCTTTCCCTACAGCCACCAAAACCCAGATATTATGCTGCTCCAAAAATTGTATTCCTGAAAATGTACTTTTCCTTAGAAATTTTATACATGTGCCTTTACAAAGAGTATGAAATGCAGCAGATTTTTAAAAAAAATTTTTATGTTTATTTATTTTTGAGAGGGAGACACACACACACACACACACACACACACACACACACACACACACAGAGTGTGAGCAGGGGAGGGGCAGAGGGAGAGGGAGACACAGAATCCGAAACGGGCTCCAGGCTCTGAGCTGTCAGCACATAGCCCGTTGTGGGGCTTGAACTCACAAACTGCAAGATCATGACCTGAGCTGAAGTCGGACACTTAACTGACTGAGCCACCCAGGTACCCCGAAATGCAGCAGATTTTTATAAACATATTTGTTCAGTGACACAACGCTACTTACTAATACACAACTATAATTCTTTTTTTTTTTTTTAATTTTTTTTTTCAACGTTTTTATTTATTTTTGGGACAGAGAGAGACAGAGCATGAACGGGGGAGGGGCAGAGAGAGAGGGAGACACAGAATCGGAAACAGGCTCCAGGCTCCGAGCCATCAGCCCAGAGCCTGACGCGGGGCTCGAACTCACGGACCGCGAGATCGTGACCTGGCTGAAGTCGGACGCTTAACCGACTGCGCCACCCAGGCGCCCCAACACAACTATAATTCTTACAAGCACCACTGTTTCATGGGTGTCTTTAAATGCAGTACAGTGCAGCAAACGTGAAAATACTATTTTTGAAAAGGAATCTGGAAAACACCTAGTCATCAGAGATTGTTGTTGTCTCCTATGAAAGTAGCCTGAAACACTGTAAAAAGTTTTTAATTTTGGGTTTCTTACTAAATAATTTTTGCTCATTTAAATACACATTATACAGGGCGCCTGGGTAGATCAGCTGGTTAAGTGTCAGACTTTGGCTAAGGTCATGATCTCAGAGTTCGGGGGTTCGAGCTCTGTGTCAGGCTCTGTGCTGACAGCTCAGAGCCTGGAGCCTGCTTCGGATTCTGTGTCTCCCTCTCTCTTTGTCCCTCCCCACTCGTGCTCTGTTTCTCTCTCTCTCTCTCTCTCTCAAAAACAAATAAACGTTAATTTTTTAAATAAACAAACAAAAATTAGAGTATAAAACATCTGAGAAAAATACAAATTTAGAAGGTCTCTGCAAATTTTTAGTATTAATTAACATTCCCATTATAGGGTAACATAATATTGCAGCACTCTAGGACACAGAGAAGAAAGGGAATAGATCATTCGTGATCATTGCATCCTGACACTAACAATATTAGCATTTTTATGCTTTCTGGTTCAGTATTTTTGCCTGCGAATGCTGAGGCACGGTTCTAGCTGCAATCATGATGTATATTATGATTATACATCATACATATACATATATACATCATACGTATTACCTATGCATAGCTTATGAAGATCTAATCTTAGTGTGCGTATAATTTTTTATCTTTTTCAACTGTACTTTCTTTTGTAAGCACTACATATATGCATATTATTGTATAGACTTACTAATAGCCACGTACCAGCGAACTAATTTTCCATCTTGTGATGACCCATACACGTACACATACAAACAGTGCCATAGTGGAAACTTAAAACATTAAATTCATGACTGAAAGGGAATATGCTGTATTTAGTGCAAGCATTCCCCGACTGTTAGGCTCTGGGTTATCTTCCATTTTTTACCATGATGAATTATGCTGCAGTCATGATCTTGATGTACCTAAATCTTTTTTTCATATTTTGAATTCATCCTTTAGACCACCTCTGATAAATCGACTTATTATATTATAGGTGATGAATTTTAGAATTCTTGATAAATTATGCTTTTCCAGATGATTGTAATAATTTACACAAGTACAATGTCTAGGATGAATTCAAAATATGAAAATAAATATTTATGTTCATCATGATGTGGACAGTAAAAAAAAAAAAAAAAAAAAAAAAAAAAAAAACAACTCTCTTACTTTAATCTGTATTTCTTTCTTTATAAGAAGGGTAAATATGGTCCTCACAATTACTTCGAAATATTTTGTCCCTAAAGTGAAATACATATATTGATATCATTTGCTTATAGAGTTTTAACAATTAAAGTGTGAGTTGTTGGTAGAAGAAAGATATTTAACTTTTATCAAATTTGTATTGAATATTTTACCAAATTATTTAATTTTATTATCTTTAAATTAATTAATTAAATTAATTAATTAAACATATAGAAGTATAAAAGCTTTATGGACTCACATCTGTGTGTGTGTGTGTACGTGTGTGCGTTTTATTTATTTTCATTTTATAGATTCCAAGTCTGGAAAATCATCCCCTTTCTAGAATTTGAATAAATGTTTGATTTTATTTCATACCTTTTTTGGAAAATTTCTTTTACATTTTTAAAATTGTGATCCAGGAATACAAAAGAGTGCATAAAATAGATAAATGTAATTTAAAAAATAATTATAAAGGGCGCCTGGATGGCTCAGTTGGTTGAGTGTCCAACTCTTGGTTTCAGCTCAAGTCATGATCTCATGGTTCGTGGGATCGAGCCCTGGGTCAGGCTCCTTGCTAAAAGTGCAGAGCCTGCTTGGGATTCTCTCTCTCTCTCTCTCTCTCTCTCTCTCTCTCTCTCTCTCTGCCTCTCCCTTGCTCTCTCTCAAAATAAGTAATTAAACTTAAAGATAGATAGATAGATAGATAGATAGATAGACAGACAGATAGATAGATAGAAGATAGATAAAAAATAATTATAAAGTAAGCATCTCAGTTACTACCAACTGGTTCAAGAAATCTAGCATTTCTAGTCCCAAGAAATCCCTTTATGCGGCTCTCTGATCACAAACCTTTCTATCCCCTCTTGGGGTTCCACATTAACTATCCTGACTCCAGTGAAAATAAGTTTCTTGCTTTTTAAACAAGAATGATTTTGCTACTTGCATATGTAACTGTTTGTCTATTTTTACCCAACGGATGGCACTACACGAGACATCTTTGTGTCTTGCCTCCTTTGCTCCACATTACATGGTCAAGACTCACCCGTGCCATTGCATATGGCTCCAGTAAGATCTGTTCTGCTGCACGCTAGTCATTGCACTATTGGTAGAATTTCTAGTGGCTTCAGTTGAGGGCTCTTATGAATTATTGCTAAAAGGAACAATCTTACGTGTGTGTTCTGGTATAAATGTGCAAGATTTGCTCCGGGATAAAAATCTAAGAGTAAAATTGCTGGCTGTAGTATGTATGCATCTTCAACCTTATAATCCCAAATTGTTTCCAAAATATACACAGTAATTCACACCACCACCAGCAGTTCATAAGAGTTCCCTTGCTCTACACTTAACACTGTGGGAACTTTTAATTTTTTGTCAGTCTAGCAAGTGTGAAATGGTAACACAGTGTGGTTTTAGTGTGGAGGTTCCTGATTATTAATTAGCTTACATACATATTCATGTTTTGGGCTATTTTTATTTCCTCTCTTGTGAAGCGCATGTGCAAGCCTTTTGGCCATTTTTTTTTTAATGTTTATTCATTTTTGAAAGACAGAGAGAGACAGAGCACAAGCAGGAGTGGAGTGGAGACAGAGGGAGACAAAGAATCCGAAGCAGACTCCAGGCTCCGCACTGTCAGCACAGAGCCCAACACGGGGCTCGAACTCACAAACCGCGAGATCATGACCCGAGCCGAAGTCGGAGGCTTAACCGACTGAGCCACCCAGATGCCGCCTTTTTGGCCATTTTTAATTGACATATCTGGCTTTCTTGTTGATTTATAGTAATTGTGTATTCGTCTCTACACTGGTGCTTTATCTACTATACACATTTTAAACATTATTTCCCATTCTGTGGCTTATTTTTTTAAGTCTTCTTTTTGGGCATTATTTGATAAGTCAAAGGTCATAATTTTAGTAAACTTCAATTTTTTGTTGTTTTCGTTTGAAAAATTATTCCCTACCCTGGAGGTACCATAAAGATAATTTCCTCTATTATGATTCTAAGCACTCTCAGGTTTTGTAATCTCCTATTTAGGCTTATAACCCTTCTGGAACTGACTTTTAAGCAGAGCATCACAGAGGAGGCCCGTTCTATTTTGTTACTTATGAAGAGCCATTTTTTTCTTTCGTCATTCTGTTCCTCCCTCTGTAGTGAGTAGGAAGTTACACACTGTGTTTCTACTCCTTCAGCAGTTACACTGAACATTCCAATAAGCATACTTCACTTACCAGTCTTAATCAGGATCTTTATTTGCCTCCGGGACATTACGAAGAATTTTTAAGTCTTGGAGTCCATGTCTCCTTCCATCCAGAGTTTTATGTTACCCTTGTATGGTTTTGTACGGCTAATGTTTGCTTAAATTTACCAATGTATCTGCCACTTTTTTTTTCTCCTTGTTCTTTCTTGCGAATTAGACTTTCTGTCTGAGACCATCTGAAGAACATCACTCAGAACTACATTTAGCGAAAGTCTCTCGGCTTCTGTTTATGTAAAATATTTTTATTTTGTCCCTGGTTCTTTAATGATATTTTCACTGGGAGCACCGGCACAGAGCCTGCTTGGGATTCTTTCTCTCTCTCCCTCTCTTTCTGCCCCACCTCTGCTCACGCTGTCTCGCTCTCTGTAAATAAACATTAAAAAAAAAAAAAAATTAAAGATCTTTTCACTGGGCATAGAATTCTACCCTGGCAGATACTTTCTGTACAGGACATTGAATACATCAAACTTCTGGCTTCTATGATGGGTTTTGATAAGGGAGCTTTCCATTCATCATTCACTTGAATGTAATCCATTCTTTTGTTTAACTGCTTTAAGATGGTCTGTGTCTTTGCTATCTGCACTTTCACTAAGGTTTGTCCTGTGTGGATTCTCTCTTCCTTGTTTTACCCTGCATGTGATTCACTGGCACTCTTGAGTCCCTAGATCAGTGTCTTTCATCAATTCCGGCAAATTTTCAGATATCATCTCACCAGACATTGATTAGGCTCCAGTCTCTCTCTCCCATTTTTCTGGAATTCTGATTACATGTATGTTAGATCCTCTTAGTCTGTGTCATCTATCTTTGTCTTTCTGTTGTATTTCCTAATTTTTTGTCTATTAGTGTTGCATCCTGGGTACTTTCTTCTGTCTTGTAGTTCACTAATTCTCTCATCAGAGGTGTCTAATCTCGTGTGTGTGTGTGTGTGTGTGTTTACTTCAACTGCTTCATTTTTTTCCCATTTTTTGTCTGTTCATTTAGGAAGGTCTATTTGGGTTTTTTTCAAACATGCTGGATCATTTTAGTATTTTCTATTGTCTGTAAGTTTTACCTCTTATTCCTTTAAACACATTAAGTAGTTTTAAAATGTGTCTGGTAGTTCAAGTGCTTCAAGTACTTGAAGACCCGTTTCTGCTGGTTCCTTGTTTCCTTGTGTAGTTTTTACATTTTTTTAGCGAGAGCTGCTCATTTCCCTTAGAAAAACGGGTTGGGGAACACGTGGAGACCTAGGAGGAAAGGATCCTCTAGAGAGGATGTGTGTTTCATTTTGCCATGAGGTGTTCTTGGTTGGGGGCCGCTTCAAATTCACTCCATAAATTTAGGGGTTAGGGGTGTCGGAATGTGGACTGAAAGCCCACAGCGGAGCGGACTACAACATCCCAGGGATCCAGGGCCATTGTGTTCAGCACCGAGGCCAGTACCATGCAGTCTCCAGGCACTGCGGAGGATGCAACTGATTCCTTCTGGTTCACCCTCCCACTGAGGGTGGGTGACTCAGTGTGGGTCCCCACTGCACACCCACGTTGGCAGTCTTGGGCTTTCTTTTCTCTTCCCCGCCGTTTGAGGGCTGAACACTGAGGCTCACGATCCCCTGGCTGGGCAGGTGCTCTTGAGGCAAAAGCAGTTTCCTGCTCTGCTTCCTCCAGGTCTCCCTGTTCACTCAGACTTTGACTTGATAATTCCTTATCTTTTGTCACTTTTTTTCCACATACAAGAAGGACTTTTTTTTTTTGTATTTTGTTGAGAATTTTCAGTTTTAATCAGCAGAGAGTTTGGCTATAATAAGTCAGCCTGCCATAACTTGCCAAATGGAAAAGTCTCGTTTGATCTTTTTCTTTCTGGTGAGGGATCAGCACATAAAATCCCTTTTTATCCCTCCCACTGCTAAACAATTACCTCAGCACTATACACTGATTAATCAATTCTTGATTGTGACATGTAATTTTCACATAATACATTCCTATAAATAATCTGTCTCCTTTCTGTGTTTTACTAATCCCATTCTCCACTCTTGGATCAGTCTCATTTTTTTTTTCTTCTGATTACTCAATCTTTATAATATACTCTTAAATCCCAAAGTGCTAAGTTCCTCTTTCTTATTCTTCTTTTTCAGATTTTTTAAAGCTATTATTAATGGCTATTCTTCTAAGTGAATCTTAGAATCATTTCCCCAAGTTGTGAATATAATTCCTCTGGAACTGTTTTGAACTATATTAAACCTATAAATTTATTAGGAAGAATTGGCATTTAATAAATCTCAACCTTCCTATCCAAAATCAGGTTATGTCTATTTATCACCACTTATTCAGAAGCTCATTTGCATTTTAATAGACTGCTGTGGTTTTCTTTGTTTCTGACATTACTTGGTAAAATCTTTCCTATTATCAATTCATGTATTTTGTTGCCATTGTGAGTGGGATTATGGTCTTATTATATTTTCTAAAGTTATTTCTGATGTGTTAGAATGCTCTTGTTTTTCTAAGTTTCTTTGTCTCTAGGGGTATTTGTGAATTCTTATACTGATCATGATCGATATTTAAAAACTTTGCTGTGCACCTAAATGTATACAGTAATGCAATCTACTTTTTTTTTTCTTTTAGGACTTAACACAAGCCAGAACTTCCAAAACAATATTCAATAATATTAAGGTTTTGGCTCCCTATTTTAATGTTGATTCCATGCATATTTAACTAATTAATATATTGGGGCTTAGTACATTGAATATTTAAAATCCATTGTGACATCTTATGTAGTACTTCATGCTCCAACCCTAAAAAAGAAGCTGAAGAACGCCTCATCCCGGGGCACTGGATGGCTCAGCTGGTTAAGTTTCCGGCTCTTGATTTTGGCTCAGGTCACGACCTCACAGTTCATGAGCATGAACCCCATGTCAGGCTCTAATCTCTCCCACTCCCTCTGCCCCTCCACCACTCGTTCTTCCTCTCTCTCTCTCAAAAATAAATAATAAAATAAATAAAAATTTTTTAAAAAGCGCTGGTTCCAAACTACACACACAGTAAATATAGACAGCATGGTGCCAGAGAAACCTAATGATACAACCAGTGGTTACAAAGAAGTTGTTTGAATTGTACAAATAAGAATGAGGTAGTCGTTTGTTTTGTTGGTGGTCTATTTTTTGTTTCTAGGAACTGAGAAAAATAGATACAATGGAAGTAGCATATCTGAATGGGTGAAGAGTATAGGGATTGAGGAGGATGAGTGAGGATAGAAACAGAAAGACCAAGGGGCGCCTGGGCGCAGCTCAGTCAGTTGAGCGTCTGACTTCGGCTCAGGTCATGATCTCGTGGTTCATGAGTTCGAGTCCCACATCGGGCTCTGTGCTGACAGCTCAGAGCCTGGAGCCTGCCTCAGATTCTGTGTCTCCTTCTCTCTGCCCCTCCCCTGCTCATGCTCTGTCTCTCGCTCAAAAACAAATAAACAAACAAAAAAAAAAACTTAAAGAAAGAAATAGACCAAGCTCATGAGGCAGACGGATAAGAAGAAACTAAACCAGGAGTGGAAAGTTCACATTGTTGCTGACTGCATAGCTGGCAATGATCCTATGGAAATGTGGAAGCCCACTGATGGAGCTCTAGGTATCTCTAGTTCTCGATCAATGTCCCTGGAAGACCAGTCTGTGGGGACAGCCTTATAAACATGCAGATCCCCAGGCCCTGGCACAGGCCAAGTGAATCGGAATAGGAGGAAGGGCTGGAAACCTGATCTAAGGAGGCTCCTTAGGGACTTCTCATACAAAGTGAAATTTAAGAAAAGAGGGAGCGAAAAAGAGAGAGCCGGACAGACACAGAGAAATAAAATCAGAGACAAGGAGAGAAATCTCGCACTTGCACTAGGGCACAAAAGGTTTTATATATCAAACTCTAAAATCTAAATGTGGTAGTCCTATTAAAATATTCTCATTAGACCAGAAGACTTTTCAGAGAGAACACAGGTCACATTAAATCACCTACAGGTTATGTGCGCTTCACTATACAGAGCGTTTCAAAGTGTATGAAAACTGGGGAAGGCAACTCCTAGCCCATCACATCTAAGGAGATGCTGTCAGCCTCTGCCAAGCAACCTTCTTGGTGGATTTCTTCGTTGTCCATACGTTATTTTCAAGGCAACAAATCAGAAAGCATCCTCATGATTCCATGAAATCAGGGAACATTTGGGGAGAACAGTTTTTCTCAGATACCTATAGGAAACCTTTGGGGGAGACATCGGGCCATTCCAGGACTTTCGGCAACTGACCTAGGAATGTCAAGTTTGACCGTGTAAATCTCCTGGTGTAGATGTCAGAGATCAGGTTGCTGATGCGATGTTTCAGTGTCAATGTGTTCCTCCCTTTTTAGCTGCCATCCTATCGGCCCCAGCTGCTTTACCTCCTGCCCTGCTTGTAAACATACCTCTGCTTGTCAAATTCATGAACCACGTCCTTAGTCACAGTGACTGTGCTTTGGGTCCTCAATGTGTTGGCTTGAACTGCACCCACACTCAAAGGCACAGGGGGCTAGGTGTGAAGTTTTTAAATGTTATTGTGTTGCCCGAGTCCTGCACTTGACTTGTCTTGAAATTGCGGATTGCAATTGAATCTCATCTAAATTCAACGGCAGTTATCAGCATCAGGCGCTTGGCACCGTGGAGGCCAAGACAAATGAGACGCATCTCCTGGCTGGAGGAGCCTGCAATCAATGGGTCATTTGCCGCTTTTCCATTGATCCGTCGTTCCTCAAAAACATAGGAAAGGCATGACTTCCAGCCAGCAGATCACCCCAAGCTCAACACTCGAATGGGAGATTACACAACAAATGAGCATTGCTTTTGAAAGCGGTAACATTTGGAAGATGATACCAAAGACACTACCCCTCTTCAGATGATGTTTGAAACCACCCCAAGCCATTTTCCCGGCGAACAGAAAAGAGCATCCTTCTTCTAAAGTCTCTGTGTTCTGTTCTTCCTTCTTTACCTCTTTCCTTCTCCCCTCACACGCTCCATCCCATAGAGTCGCTCCCCTCTCCAACACCCCAGATGTAAGTCTTAAAACCCAAGGGCTCCTCACAAGGGCTGTGCAAGTGTCAACCCTGAACGTGGGAAGCGCACTCTGAGCTCAGCGCGAGGCTGAGGCCAGTAGGTGTGGAGAGGACTGTGTGGAGCCCATTAGGAACCAGCTTGGCAGATGAGCTTTTATTTGTGTGCAGCCGGCCTGCTGCTTGGCGCCAGCAGGGGGCAGCATTGACCGAACTCGTTTCATTCAAAGAGCCGAGCAAACTGCCATCAGCTGAGGACCAATGGAGTGACCGTGGCATATATAGCATCTGCCTTCGAGAGGCTATTGAAGGTCCACACCTGCCAGGTGGCTCAACAGTCCATGTGCCAACTGTAGACCAAGACAAGGCACCTCTCTCTGCACCGGTGACTGTCATTCCCACCTAGCCAGGGCCCCGCTGAGAACCTGAGCTTCGCCAGCACGTGCCAGGCCATGTTAAGCAAAATCCTCATGTACATTATGCAACACAAATATCTCACCACCGAGCCTTTCATCTTCTTGGGAAGAGGGTCGGCGGCCAACTCTTCCAGGTTCTGATGTAGAAATTTAGGAAGCAATCTACAATGAATCAAGGACCTGGAAATGAACAAACGCACAGGTTATACTCTTTAAAGTATGTGCCTGTCACAACGTTCGAGGTAAACAGCCTCACCTGAGACCTCTCACTCCCAAATGACCAAAGCAAGGGCTCGCTCCTTTGATTAATTCATAATAAAGAGGAAGAGGCGTGTATTCAGGTGATCGCAAATCTAATGTTTTGATTCTCAGATTCCCTCCCAATTAAAGGAGTCAAGGACCTCAAGAGGAATGGGCAGCTGATTGCCAACAGCAAAGCTCACAGAGCTTCTCTGTATCAGCCCATCGGGGCTTCCTCCGCACATAAAAATGGCAGCAAAACTCAACACTTCAGTAAAATACTTGACGTGAAAAACTGCACAAACCACGTGTAACTTTTGCCCATTTCCCGCGTCTTTTATTTTGCTGCATGTGGCAGCCTAAAACAATGGTTTCTCTGGCCCTCACGCAGTTATGGTCAAAATCTGTACATTTGGAAAAATGACATGAGATGATTGCTATCTGAAACTCTGGCATCCCAGGAAGTGTTTCTACTTCCCAAGTGCAAATTTATCAAAGATTTAAAAGACACAATTAGAGGTGCCTGGGTGGCTCAGTCAGTGAAGCATCCGACTCTTGATTTCAGCTCAGGTATTGATCTCACGATTCATGAGTTTGAGTCCCGCATCGGTCTCTGTGCTGACAGTGTGGAACCTGCTTGGGATTCTCTGTCCCTCTCTCTCTCCACCCCTCCCCTGCATACTCTCTCTCTCTCTCTCTCCCCCAAATAATTTTTTTTAAAAAAATAATAATAAAAGGCACAATTTAAAGGGAAGATAGTATATTTCAAGTAAAAATAATAAAAGGCACAATTAAAGAGAAGGTAGGAAAGTATATTTCAAGTGACTAAGATTACTATTAAATATATTTTAAAATGTGGGCACAGCCCTGTTTGGAACAAAAAAAAAAAAACAGAACGAACTGCAAACCTTGCAGAGATGCCCATCAAGTCTCCACAGGGTAAACACCTAGCGATTCTGCTTCACGGGCCCGGAAAGGGTCCTTGTTGAGGTGGGAGCTGCCCACACAATTCACCCAAGGGAAAGTCAAAAGCAGCACTTGGGAGCTAACAGCCCTGTGTCCCTGGCACTGTGCGTTTTACTCCAAAAGCAAGAGCAGAGGTTAAATGTTCACTAAAAGTTGGTGCTTGATTTCCATTAGTGTTTGGCCGGTCCTGCACCTCTCCTGTCCTCGCCGGGTGGTTGGCTGCGTGAACAGCACAGGAGTCCAGCCACCATGCGGGCCATGGCCCTCTCGCCCCTGTGACAAGGCAAGGGCCACGGGAACTAGGCACAGCGGTGCGTGTTACTCACAGGAGCACTGAGGGGTCACTGCTCTGCCGGCTCAGATGGTAGGAAAGCGCGACCAGGAGGCCACAGAAGGCTGAAAACAGCGCTGGGATGTGCTGAGTGCTCCACGGTTCCTGAGGAAAAGACATCAGATGCCAAGTCATTCCAAGGAGTGATGCAAAAATCAACTCGCTCTCTATAGAACATGGAGGCACGCATCCCCACGGTCCAGACAGATGGGCACGGTGTCCCGGGATCGTCACTGGCACCTGATGGCCAACATGGAAACCAACTCCGATTCTGACACATGCCAGGGCAGGAGTGGGGGCGTCTCAAACTACGTGTACATGTTTATGAGAGTATATTTCGTTCATCTTTCCTGAGAATATTTTTTACTCAATCTCTCCTGAAATTTAGGACTTAGAAGATGAACGTTAATCATGTGTTGCCTCTTCTGAATTCATTTCTAATGATAATGACAAGAACTGTATTTCCTAGTGTTTATGTAACCGATGGTGTAAAAGGAACAAGACAGGGAAACACGCCTTAAGAGATCAACTAGTGGACTGAATGACAAACTAAAGACAGTCCTCCTCGAGAAAGAGAAGAAAATGGTTTTAAACGAAAGGAGCCAGGTAGTCAGGTTTGATGTGATAGAAACACAGACACCAGTAATCAATACGCTGTCCTCAGGGTGGAAGAAAAGAGCATAGGCCTATGTGTTCCCACTGTGAGCAGAGTGGGGACCCGGGACCCAGCTCTCTTTCCGCCCATCCCTGGCACCCTCTCCAACACAAACATCCACAAAGAAACCTTCAGCCTTTCAGGGACCACCGACAGAATCTACCGGTGCCTTCCAAAAGCTGAATCGAGACCCAGACTGCAATGCTTTTCTCTCAAGACACTGATCCTTTTTAACTCAACAAGGCTGTGTTGATCATTGTGCATAAAATAAAATACACAAACGAATGATTCAGCTGTGTTCCTTTCCTATCTGGGACAGCTGAGATGTGAAGGCCAAGCTATCGCCTGGCCCTTGGTGGAGGGAGCGGTTTCGAGTCCACAGGCCTCGCCTTCCTGGAAGTTAAGCTGCACTGTTTTGTCTCCCCCCATAGTGAGGGTCTAGAAGCATCTGGAAGGGAAATGAAGACAGCAACCCTGGGGGAGCCGCTGAGCCGCAGCTGGACAGGCCAGAGGCGACACTGACCGGTTCCTCCCCCGCAAGCCTCGCGGACCAGCGCCTCTGTGAGGCTCTGACTTTCCCAGCGTCCTGAAGGCACCGAGGCAGCTTCCCTGATTCCCTGCAGATGCCCACCCCACCGACTTGCCCTGCCCGGAAGCCCGGGACCTCTGTTCCTCACTGCTCCCTCTGGAGTTTCCTTTCCGCAAAGCCCTGATTCCTGTGTCCGAGGGAGGGTGGCACTGCCTGGGTCCTAACGCCAGCCCCGCCCTCGCACCCACAGAGTCCCCTGACTGCACTGCATCCCCTAGATGGAGGAAAGGCATCCTCTCCTTCCGCTGTCTCCTTCCGCCGTGCCTATAGAAATGCTTCTGCTGACATCTTAAAAAATAAAAAAAAAAGCCCCCCCCCACTATCTCTATCCCCTCCTTCAGCGCACCCCGGCCTCGCAAGGGACCCGTTAGCTTCCTCCACGTGGGGCACCTCCCCGTGGGGGCAGCAGCTTTGCACAGGGTGGGATTCCAGCTGGGCGAACCTAGCTTTGAACCCCAGCGCTGCCACACGTGAGCTGTGAGGCCTTGGCTGAGTTACTCAACATCTTTGAGCGCTGGGTTCGTTTCCTCTTCTTTAGAAAAGGAAAAGAATACAAACTCAAGGGTGGCTGCAAAGGGTACGCGTCTGCGCCCTGGGCCATTTTTTAAAGCTTTTGACACAAGAGGGTTCAATGCAGCCCCTACTTGGTGACTGACACCCAGCGCCCTGAGCCAGAAAGCTGGCTATCCTGAGAGATGCTTCCTCTCCACGGTCCCGAGTCAGCTGATTTTCACATCGTCCAACACCTGCCCAGGCCTCCCTTCCTTTCCTGACATCCCACTGGGTAAGCCTCTGCTGTCTCTCTCCTTCCAGCTCTACTGCTGATAGCTTCATAATGGGGGGATCAAACACCCCACTCCACAGACCCCACAATGTGTCTTCCACATAACAAGAAAATCACCCTCCTCACCTAAAAGAGCACATCGCACTATGGCCTTCACTCAGTATTTTTCAATGATTCCTCATTGCCTAATAAATCTACTCCACAGGAGGCTACATAAGCCAATTAGGATCTGACCCTAGCCCATGTTTGCAGCCTCGTTCCTCCCATTTAGAAGATGCACAGCAGCGAAGTCATAAAGCTATGTTGCCTCCTCCCAAATGCCTTCACACACAGGGCTCCGTCTGTACAAAGGGCTCTCGTGCTCTGACCCTACTCCACTCTCCTCTACCTGGCAAACTCCTACTCATGCTTCAGCACCCAGTATAACAAGTCCCACCTGCTTGGTGCTGCCTCCCTGCTTCCCGGGCAGACTGGAGCCCTCCTCTGTGTATCAAAAACACCTTTAAATACTTCTACGTCAACACTTAAGATATCTCACTTCTGTTATCTGTGGCCATGGGTAGGACTCGCTCCCTCATCTCAGAGCCACTGAATACAGTTATGCTTAGAGCAGACTCCGAGGGGGGTGGCTTTTCATCTCTAGTTCCCCCATTCTGGGCACAAATGTCAGCACATCAATGGATCTGTGAGTGAGGGACTGCAAGGTTTCAGTTTTCATGATTACATCGGCCCCTCTTCTATGACCTGTGTGGGAAAGAATCTTCAGCAAGAAAAGAGGGTGAAGAAATTAAGTAGCTTAGATCAAATGTGGACCTGGCAGTAAAGTGCCACCGGCATGATTGGACTAGCGGAGAAAAGGGGATTCTTTGACCTTATCGCTCATTTTTCCTTCAAACAGCGGCCCCAGTGACAGAAAAGTTATTCTGAAGTTTGAGAGTTTTCTTCTTCCCTAAGAGTCCACCCATGAAACATTCATCGGCTCCCCACCCCCCCCCACCCCCCACTATGTGCCAGGCATCGAGGCGCACGCTCGTGAGGAGGACAGACACGAGGCCCCGGGGAGGGAGAATCCTGCGGTAAGGTGGGACAGGCAACTTGACAGTGAGGGGCCAGGTACTCACAGAGCAGGAAGCAGAGGCTCCCGGGAGTCAAGGGAGGGGCTTTTAATTGCACAGAAGAAACACAGGAGAACGTGGTCCCTTCCCTGCAGAGCCTTCTGGACAGGGCAAGCTCTCGGCTTTTTGGGTACCTGTGTGTGTACTCCACGTGTCCTCCTCGGCTCCCTGCTCTGGCCGCCCACCTGGGGCTTTATATTTGGCTGTCACCAAAACCAACAACAAAAAGTTTTCCGAAAGGGAAAAACCTGCTAAATTCCGTTTCCTTCCATTGATTCCTCTGCACTTGCCTATGCTATGTATTTCATTCACAATTTTGTGACGGTACAGGCATTCCTTTTACATGCAGCCCATAAAAAATGCTGGGGGAAAGAAACACTCTGAGAAGGATTTAGCAGCCATGACCATGGAAATAATCGTCACTGCATGGAACAGAGGAAAGGTCAAGGGACAAGCAAGCACTGGAGGGATGATGCCAGCTCATCACTTCCTGGAAGACGTGATTCTGCGGACTTCTCCACGGCTCAGCTTCCTCCTCTGTGAAAGGTGACAATGTCCCCTTTCTTGACAATGTCCCCCGTAATGACCTGATCTGAAACAGCCTTGCTCACTGCCAAGGGGTATGTCAATGTTAGTTTCTAAGTAACTGGAAAAGAAGGAGCACCCGTGACGGATGGTCTTCACAGACAATTAAATCTGGACGAAATCTATTTAAACAATTAAGTTTACCTACTTTATCTGCCCCCTACCCCTTACCTAATCTCATTTGTTCTGTACTTAATTAAATCTCTCCAGTGCAAACATAAAAGGTCAGTATAAGGGACCCTCCCTTTTCACCCGCTGAAACAGCAGTTGGTACAAAAGCAAGTGGAAGGTTAAAATATCAAATCAGAAACAGTGGCGTAGGAGGTAAGCCATGTCCCCGTTCCTTCTACGTCCCAGCATTTGTCCCAGTCTGTGATTGTGCATCTGTGTAAGTGACTGTTTGATTGCCCTCTGATCCCCCCACTGGGCCTGGCCCATTGACAGCAGGAACTCATCTGCTTTAGCCCAGCATGTTCTGAGCACCTTGTGCAGGCCCCTGGCCCTGAAAGACATTTAATAAATATGTATAGAACCAATGCACTGTATCTGAGCAACTGTTGCTTCCTTATTACATAATGCTGGCCGAAGGAGGGGAACGACACAGATCTTTTTAGGTACCTACAAGTACACGGGAGGTCCCTCTTCTGCAGGGCACAACAGTCACTGTAAGCATGGACTCTGGCATCGGGCTGCCACTTTGGTCCTAACTGTGCTGATTATTTACACTAAGACCCTGGGCAAGCCACTAAGCCTCGGTCTCCTTATCGAAGAGAATTTCACAGGGCACGCCCCCTAGAGTTGTTGCAAATAGTATATGAAATACTACGTGTGAAGTACTTGGAGTGGCCCGCATAAAATGCTCCATAAATGTCTGCTTTTACTACAGGCTTTACGAAGTCACTGTCTCGGTCCAGTCGCGCTGCTCTAACAAAATATTGTAGACTCATAAAGAGCAGAAATGTATTGCTCACAGTTCTGCAGGCTGGGAAGTCCAAGATCGAGATGCCGACATATTTGGTATCTGGAGAAAACCTACTTTCCCTTCAGAGCTGGCTCCTTCTTGCTGTAAGGGGTGAGGGGGTTTCTCGGGCTTCCCTTATAAGAGCATTAGGCCCGCTCACGAGGGCTCCAGCCTCATGACCTAAGCATCTCCCGAAGCCCCCACCTCCTAATACCATGACCCTGAAGGCTAGGATTTCAACACATGAAGTTGGGGGGAACATGGACATTCAGACCATAACAGATACGTAACAGGACTGAGAACAGCAGTAAAATCGTATTTTCTGAAAAAATTAAAATTGACCTTCAGTCGTTCTCCAGGAGGCAAAAAGAACAATGGGATTTTGTAGATCCCGTTTATCCTTCTGTTTCTACAAGGAAAAGAGGAACCCCTCTGCAAGAAATGAATCTGACCTTGCCAAGATGCGACACTAGCATCCCAAGCTTCACGGTCTGAACTGACGGGTCACTCTATGACTTGAAGCTATTCTGTGCCTTCTGGTCCTGTGGCAGTAAACATCTGTATTCACTCCTCCATACATGTGATTTCTTTTAAGCATAACTAATGACTTCAGGCTAAACTGTCAGACATAAACAAATGGCAGTGTGGCCACAGGGGTGGGATGGAAGGAATGAATATTTCCTTCAACAGAGTAAAAGGAGAGAGATGCCAGAATGGCATAAGTGCTCTTCCCAGAACAAGGGTGGGATGGCAAGAAGTATTCATATTCCAGGCACTGATTTGCATGTTTTCTGCCTCAACCTCATATCTTCACACAATTGTGTCTTAGAACCTGGGTGTCCCTGCACTTGGACAGATTGCAAAACGCAGACTGCTTGGATCTCCCTTGGCTCTCTACTCCAGGGCTTAACCCTGTTCGTATTGGCAACAGTGATAGATAAAAAAAAATAGACAGATACAGATTCCTCTCTTGCTCTCGCTCACTCTCACTATATACACATAGCTACTCAGTAACTTGGATATCAACATGAGTTACTCTTTCACGTGCAGAGTGCCAAACTATGCGAAACCATGCCATCTTTGGGAAAAATTATTTTAGATCTGGATGAGATCTCAGAGCTGAGCCAGACTCACCCCTTCAAGGTATTGATCAAGTAAGAAGACAAGAAGAAGGGAAAAGACTTACCCAAGGCGGCAAGACTAGGAGGAAGCCCCTAGTTCATTACCTTAAATGTTTATACTGCTAACTGTGCAAAATACCAGCATATCTCATACCTCCCATAAAAATGGTTAGTATGCTTTGCACAATCACTATCGATCATAAGTTCCTGGCTTTACAGGCTGTTTTATTCATTTATTCATCCCCCAGTCAACAGTGCTGGACATCTCTTGAGGTAACTGCCTGGTTCAGGGCTGGCTATAACACACAATACCACAAGCGCCTAGAAAAGTGCTCTGGGAGGAGCTCAGGGGAGCTCATGGAGGACCGAGAAAGGAACTGGGGTGCAAAGGGCGACAAGGAATGAGCGTGAGTGGACTGGGCTCCAAGCCATGGAGGGGTGCCATGTTTCCAGGCTGCACGGACCGGCTCCCAGGCAGGGACCTGGTCACGCTGCAGGATGGGTACGGCTGGGTGTCACTGTAAAGATACACAGGAGATTACAGGGATGGATTAAAGAAGGGGAAATCGTGAAGCTTGGAGGAAACGCATGGAAGGGAAATGACCTTTATGGGTCTACCATCCCATAATTCTCGACGCTGGGAAGAGAGGCATCTGGGTGCCATTGATTGAAGATCAAACCAGAGGAAACGCGTTTCGGCATCAGCGGTGGAACGTGAATATGATTTAAGGAAGAACTTCCTGACACTGATGATTACAGCAAGTTACAACTAGGGAAACATCAGCCTTTCCTTTTCACACATTACTTTAAAACACAGGTATTCTCCTTGGAGAGTGAAGGCGTAAGCGTGCCTGGAAGGGAAGGAAGGAAGAGAAGCTTACTGAAAGCTTTCCTTTTGCTTTTCTCGCACAGAACATGGTCCTGCTTAACAGCTCCACAATCTACCACACGCGCGCGCGCGCGCACACACACACACACACACACACACACACACAACTAAATAAATTGAACATAAGAAGGAACTCTTCAGAATTATTTTACAGAATTAAGGTGAGGGGTCAACAAGATAAACTACCTTTGTCCCATTTTTATTCCTTTCTCCTGTCCCCTTGCTAATGACACCCCCTGTGTCCACCCCCCGGGGCCCGCCCTTCTCTCCCTGCCTAGTCTCGCAGGCAGGACTGCCCTGCCCTACCCAGCCTTATCCTGCCCTGCCCTACAGACGAGCAAAGGCCAGACGGATGGTGGCTTTCCTCAGCATCGGGAGCATTCGGAGCCACATTTCTAGAAGGATCTGAGCTTGTCGAGTCACAGATACAGTAAGAAAAGAAATGGGTCTGAAGAAGTTTTTACTTTACTCTTTATTTGGGGATAGAGACGGGAATATTGACATTTGAGGGAGAAAAGCGCAACTAACCTGAAGAGGGCTTTTGAAAGAAAACCACCAAATGCACTGTGTTTTTTTTCTGCAGATGAGCTCAGCTGCATTTCCAGGAAGAGAAGCAGAAGGGAAGAGAGGAAGTACAGACTCACATTGCTAATGGACTTCTCTACATAAACTTCTCTATTTTAAACAGATGGGTATTAGTCCTGAATTTTATTTTATAAATGTTACTTTTATTATACTCACAGACACAATCACACATATGTACATGGACACACAATACATATATATATACGTATAAAGATTTTGAGTGAGATAAGGTTTTAAACAATCTATCACTCACTGATAATGAAGTATATACCATGTGACAGTTTGCTTAAAATTAACATCCCTAATTGCTTGGAGATGTGTCTCAAGGGCGCCTGAATTGGGAATGATACGGATTGATGAGTGCTGGTTTCCTAAAACTCCCACAGGTTTTGAAATATTTTTATGAGGTAGAAATAAAACTGTCTAATAGTCCTACAGTTCTGTGGTAGATTTCACATGCATTTGGGAATTCTTTTGATGAAACGCACAGGGAGCTTCAGCTTCTCTCTGAAGGGAGTCTTGGCTTTCAGCCTTTTTTTTATTCCCCGGGAATGTTAGACATCTCTACAATGGAATTTACAGAGAAGATGGAGGGCTTAGTTATAAAATGAATGCAAACAGGCCAGGTTCTCACTCTGCTAAGCCCTTCATTTCAGGCTCACACGCTTTCTTTTTTAAGGAAAAATGAATGAATTTTTTTCTTAGTTCACTAAATATCAGGGCAGTTGCAAGATCCAGGCTTTCATACTTCCTAAAATAAGAATTAGATCATAACACTTTGACTCTGATATCAGTCCTATTTTTCTAGGTCTATTTTTGACAAGAATCTCATCTTGAAGTAAAAGGAACTCTGTGCCCCTAACGTTCCAGAAATTCGGTAAGATCAGCTATCTGGCACTGTGTGCTCTATTCATATGGCTCACAGGCCACCATGGGACAGGCACTTGTGAGCCTGCCCGGGACATACTCTGGGCTCCCCCTCCCCCCGCCCCGCCCCTCCAGACTGGAGCTAAGCCCACAGCATCCCCTGTGGATACCCTTCTCCTATCTTGAACACTCGGTGTCCCCTCCCACCCAGAGCCCCCCACTGAGTCTGATTCCTAGTAGGTAGTCACTATGTGCTGAGTAAATAAATAAATGATCATACTAACAAATATGACAAGTCAGACTTCACTGTCTACTAAACGTAGATTTTTCTTATTTCACATTCTTTTTCATTTTGGTGAAAAACATTATATGTTTGTGATTCAAGAAAATATTGGAATTCAAGAAACAAAACAGATGAACATAGGCGAAGGGGAGGAAAAATAAGATAAGATAAAAACCAAGAGGGAGGCAAACCGTAAGAGCCAAACAGAGAACAAACAGGGTTACTAGAGGGAGGTGGGTGGGGGATGGGCTAGATGGGGATGGGCATTAAGGAGGACACTTGTTGGGATGAGCCCTGGGTGTTTTGTGCAAGTGATGAGTCACTAAATTCTACTCATGAAAGCAATACCATACTATATGTTAGCCAACTTGAATTTAAATAAAATGGGCGGGGGGGGGGGGAGAAAATATTATAGTTTTAGGAACAGGCATAAGGAAACATGAGATCATGAGCTAGCCAGACTGACAGGTGCCATTCATCCAAACCTATCCATATCAACATAGATAAATATAAATAACACACACACACACACACACACACACACAAATATGTATGTTTTCTGAAAAATATTGACATTTACTTTCCTTCTCATACCCTTCTTCTCTGTTACCTATATTTATTCATTCCAAACGTTTACAGAATTCCTTTTAAGTAATGGTGATTTTGCATCGGATATAAAAAGAAGTGAATATAAACGACAGTCTGTGATTCTGAGGGGCTCATGGTCAAACTGGGAAATGCTGAAGCATACACACACACAATCAAAGCCACAGCAATAGTTCTTAGGTACTGAGCAATGACCTGATGGCACACTTCACATGTATTATCACATTTAGTTCTCAGCACACCTTAAAGTTAAGTGTTGCTCATTTTAAATAAGAGAAAACAGAGGCTTACATTTTACTAGCTGTTATGGTATCTGTATTTTCCACATAGAACTGATTACATACAGAAGCAATAACTAATGTGTGAACACCAAAAACACAACATTGCCCACAGAATGTCGCAAGAGAGAAAAATATCCTCCTCCTGGCATGGCCGGGACGAACACAGTCTTCCATGGCTACTCGGATCCCTAGGATCCACACTCCAGGCCTCATATTTTCTTTTCCACACACCCTCCCGTCTCCCCATCACTCGAAGTTGGATCCTCTCTGAATCCTACACACCCTCCCCTCTCCCTATCACTCCAGACTGGACCCTCACTGAATCCTACACACCCTCCCGTCTCCCCATCACTCCAAACTGGACCCTCACTGAATCCTACCAATACTCATTTCACTGCCTTTCCTGGACTTGACCATTCCATACTCTGTGCCTACGACCGAAACCTCAGGCCGGATCTCCACTCGACTATTGCAATTCCATTTTGAACAACTGAACTATCATTATTCTTCCTCCAGTTTTCCCCAAATCGGAGTCAAAGGGCCACTGTCAAAGTCATCCAACCCAAGTTTGAGGGTCATGACAATCCAGTGGGAACTGGGTTTACAGACCAATTATCCTTTTTTTTTTTTTAACTTCCTAGGAAGGGCAGTGTGACAGAAAGCACTAGCTGACTACCTAAGCAATAAACACGTATTTCTCCCTTCTTCCCCACAAGCAATAACCTCCTTACTGGTTGTTCAGACAGCTAAAAGGCTTGTGATTTCCCCTCCCTTGCAGCCAGAAGTGACTTGATTCTAACCAAAAACATAATCCAAAGTCCAGTGTAATAAAAGGCAAATTACAACTTGGATTTCATTTTCAAACTTACTATTAAACATTATCACCATTAGGTTAATCATCATCCTAACCATCAACTACTTATGCTAACAATAGTTCCCTTGTATTAGTTTTCAACTGCAGTGTAACAGGCTGCCACAAACTCAGTACCTGAAACATAAGCTTATGATTGCATGGGGTCCATGGGTCAGAAGTCTTCAGGCAACACGGCCAGATCCTCTGTTTGGGGTCTCCCCAGGCTGTAATCACGGTGTGGGTCGGGCTGCGATCTTACCTGAGACTCGGGGTCTCCTTCCAAGCTCACTAGCGTTGGCAGAATTCAGTTCCTTGAAGCTACATGACCAATGTCCTCATTTCCCTGTTGGCTCTCTGCTGAGGTCCACTTTAGCTTGGGAGAGGCCATTCTCAGATCCTTGACTTGGGGCTCTCTCTGTTAGCAGTTCACAACATGGCTGTTTACTTCTCCAAAGCCACAGGGCCGGGACGGGGGCGTCTCCCGGCTTCTTCTGGCTCTGACCTCGAGATCTTTGAAGGGACTTGGCTGAGTGTCTGATTAGATCAGACTCATCCAGATTACCTCCTTTTTGATTTAGTTAGCTGATCAGGGGGACTTAATTACATAGGCAAAATCCCTTTCAACTTTGCAGCTAAGGTAACCTAATCACACCCTGTCCTATTCACAGGGCTGGAAAGGGGATTAGGCACACCAGGGGGCAGGGGTCTTGGGGCAACTTTAGAATTCTGCCCACCACACCATTTAATGAGAACCCTTGAGCTAGGCACTTTATATACATTACCCATCTAATTTCACTTACTTCTGACAACTTTTATATGAGGCAGTTATTTCTAATCCACTTTACAATTGGGAAAAAAAACAAACCAACAATGTGAATTAGCCACATGCCCTTGGGCAAATAACTTCAACCTCTCTGCTTCACATTTACCACCCAAAATATAGAAATGCTATTATCTTCCTCATGTATCACGCAGGGCTATAATAAAGGGCAAATGAGAAAACACTTAGGAATTGATTTTGAAAATTAAAGTCCCATAGACCTGAAGGTATCTCATAAGCCTGTGCATTGTTCTTTTGTCTAGGAAATCTATTTACACTTCACATGTGCTAAAGAGGATGGCACAGACATAAGAGAATACAAGATCGGGGCGCCTGGGTGGCTCAGTCGGTTGAGCGTCCAACTTCGGCTCAGGTCATGATCTCAGGTTCACGGGTTCGAGCCCTATGTCGGACTCTGTGCTGATGGCTGAAGCCTGCTTCGGATTCTGTGTCTCCCTCTCTACCTGCTCCTCCCCTGCTCATGCGCACGCGCTCTCTCTCTCTCTCTCTCAAAAATAAATAAAATAAATAAACATACATTTAAAAAAAATTTTAAAAGATGCAAGACCTGGGATCTGTGATGTGTGATACTGAGGAAGGCATTTAATCTCTCTAAGGATCCACATTTCCTCATATTAAATAATAAAAGGAAGGGGTTGGACTAGGGGACATCTGAGGCCCATTTCAAAACTAAAACTATTTTAGAACTATGAGTTTGTTTTACATCTACAATGAGATTTTCAATCCTGAATGCAGGGGGAATGTCATTGTTTTAGTTGCAACCCTAGAAAACTATGGGCAAACCTCTCCCACAAGCAGTTGTTAATGGTGCTAGGAAACATTAAATTATAATAATGTGCCTCAACCTCTGAATCTCTGGATCCCCGTGCCATCAATAAACTAGAATCTCTTTGTAAAGGATAATAAAAAACAGAATCATGGTTTACCCAGACATACAGAAAACCCAGCTAATTAACTACTGAGCCCTTTCTCCAGGGAGCAAATATTCTGGTTGTTTCTGTCTATCACTCTCAAATATTTAAGTCAATGAAGAGTCCATTTATATGTTACTTGCCACCAGGTTAGGTGATTCAAAGAGAATATGGAATTGAAGGAGGAATCAAATTTGTCCCCTAATTCATATTCCAGAAAGCAAAATTAACTCAAAGACCCTCAATCTGCTATCAAAATAAAATAATATAAAATCAAGGACATAAGTATATATCAAGATCCACATAAAGAAATATATCCCTGGCAAGGCAAGTGACATGTTGAAATTGTTCACAAGGGCTCATCAATCTATCACAGAGATAAAAGGAAAAAAAAAATCAATCGCAGCAATGCAAAGAGTAAGCATAAAAGGCATAAACAAAAGCATCGTTAAACAAGAAGTGGAATCACAGCTCTGGGTAAGTGTGTTGGGCTGAAGATGGGTGAACTTTTCTTTTTTTCTAACGACTCCCTTGCAAATTTGCTAACCATCTCCTTTCAATTCACAGCACTTAATAGGTGCTGCATTTTAAAGTGGAGAGTTGATCTGTGACCATTAGAAAACTCAGGACTTACAAGCAAGAAGGGAGAAACGCAAATTGCTCTGTTTTTACCAAAAGCTGGTTTCAAAATACTGTATAGACGGACTATTAAGATTCTATAACGATAGCCGCAATTTATCACAAGAGATGCTTGTTCTGCGCTGAGCAAGGGAAGTCAATACCTCTAAAATGAAATAAACCTTTCCAAAATAGCTCCAGTTCCAAATGGTAAAAAGCCCGTTTCAACACCTAAGTAAATCCCAGAGCCTTTGAAGTGTTCATTCCCCTTACACAGTTAGCAGTGTGCTTTCGAAATGCAATTATTTACTCTCATCCAACGGTTATTTATGCTTATAGCATGCCAAAAACAGAAAGGAAAACAGAAATAAACAACAGTCTCTGCCCAGGATTGTAAATGGATTTTGTCTCTTGTGCCAGTTTTGATCACTTGGCACTGACTGCCTTGAGCCCTGTCTGGGCAGCCCGTGGCTCTACTGACCTCAGCAAGAACAATGCTGTGATTGGTTAGTAATGTCTGATATGAAGGAGTCAGACTTGAGGAGGTGAAGGAATGATAACAAATGAATCGCAACTAGGTAAAAACCAAAAAAAATCCCATCTTTGTGAATGCCACATTCTTCAACAGTTTCTGAAACCCTCTAAGAATTTTGCAAGGAAAAGTCATTTAACAATCCCAGGAGTATAAATTACTTTTGATAATATTTGAACTGGTAATAATGAGCCTTCAGCACTTGTCAAATGAAATGGGTTTTTCAGAGCATACAACTTGTCCTTTAGAAATTAATCTAAGAAGTCCCATGAGCTGCTCTTTTGCAGAAAGCATCCTGATGTTAGAAGAATATTCTGTCTTCCATAGATTCAACCACAATTCTATTGTCAATGAGTTATTTTTCAGTATCAAATGAGGCGTCCGTGCTCAAAAGCATGAGGCATAAGACAAAGGTTTGCCATAAGTCAAAGATTTAGAGCAAGCTGCTGTGGTTTAACAGAGAGATAGCTAGCATAACTCAGCTGATGAAGAATCAGGAACTTATGATTTTGATCTGACCACTCATAAGGTTATTTGGGAAGTCAACTGGTGGAGTGTTTTAATGCCTTTTTTTCCATCACCACTGGGGCCATAAGCTCATCTATGGCACTCAAATCTTGGGGTGGATGACTTTTTTTTCTGTAAGTTCCCTTCATGAAACCACTATTCTTAGGATGCACAACATGCCCAATGTATCAAAAACATGCATTTTCAGCCTTATACTCAACGTTTTCAATAACTATGATTACTGCCAAGATATCCAGTCTTCTCTCTCATTTACCATTAGTAGGTTAATCTCCTTACCACCTTGCCCATCTGCCATGGTCATTCATTCCTAACTCTGATGAAAATGGTTCACGTGCTCAACTGCATATGGTGAAGTTCTTAAGGCCAAAGACAAAACATTTGAAGGCTGTGCTGACCAACTTTCTCTTTTCTGATCATCCACCTTTGAACTAACTTTGATCTTATCACCATCTTTGAACTAACTTCTTTCCTATCTCTATAGTACCTGGCAGACTGATTTCTAAGGAAATAAATACATGTTGACTAGCAGGCTGTGAACTTTCCACCTCCTGCACCAGTTACAGAAAACTTGCATTTTCCATTTCCACCAAACAAACAAAATTATATGTACATCAGGTGTTTTTTGCTAATCAGGTATGCAAAGAAGGGTATAAAAGTGTGGGGTCCTGGTCAAAATGGCATTAAAAACAGAGGACTAGCTTTCCTCCTCCCATGATGTCTAATAAAATATTCAAAAAGGGAAAAGGGGCACCTGAGTGGCTCAGTCGGTTGAGCGTCCAACTCTTGATTTCTGTTCAGCTCATGATCCCGGGGTGCTAGGACTGAGCCCCATGTTGGGCTCTGCACTGAGTATGGAGCCTGCTGAAAATTCTCTCTCCCTCTTCCCTTCTCTGTCACTCATGCGCGCGCTCTCTCTCTCTCTCTCTCTCTCAAATAAGAAAAAAAGGAGGGGGAAAGCATAAATCCACACTAGGAACCAGAGAAGGTACCTGTGCATAAGCCACAGGCTCTAAGGAATTATACCAAATCCCCCTTATAGAGGCGATTACACTGGAAAAAAGGTTTGGCGGTTGACACATGACCCCAACTCCCACTCTTCTCTTGAGAGAAATAGAGTCAGTAGGGTATTGAGGGAAGTAAACAGGAAAAGATCTTGATAATCCCCCTCTGACATCACCTAAATCAGAGATGGGAGAGATTGAGTTGAGGTCAGCCATGGGGCTGAGAGGCTACCTGACACTTGGACTTGCACATTGGTGGATGGGCAGTATTTGCAGACCACTATCACCCCCGCCCCCATCTTGGAAGCAGCAGGTTTTATTTGGCCAGTTCACTGATGAGGACATTAAAGAGTGTGAAGTGGAGATAAGCACTGCCCTGGGTGTCTACTGCTTGTGATGAAACCTCCTGATGTAACCACCCAAAACTCCATCAGCAGGACAGTTTACCAGGGCAAATCATACCTGAACTGGTACTATGTTACTAGAAGACATTTCATTTTGTTTTCTTCTCTTTCTGTATTTTCAACCTGAGTTACCTCTGGAAATATTGCTCAGGGAGCCTTAAAATTTTCTGACAGAAATCAGCTCAATTCCTACCTGGTTATAAAGACAGAGATCACAAAATCTAATGCCCACCTGAGCAGACAGGTGAATAAATACAATAGGGGGGTCAGGTGTAAGAGATGACAGCAGGGCGTGATGAGATCTGTGAGTCTGGGGTGGTTGTGACTCCCTGTTCGGTTTCAGCAGGTTGTTACCATGTGGGTGGGAATGTGGGTCCAGTATTGCCAGAGCTTCAAATTAGTTAAGAAAAGTAGGAGAATCATACTTTTATATCAAGTGACCTAATTTTAAATGTTGGTTCTAAACAAATCTTAAACATGATAGAGGCCACAAACAAAACAAGTCTGTGGGTTGAATAGAGACAATAGTAGGTTGTCAAAGAAAACACTGTGAAGAAAAGATAAAATATAAGGCAAACAAAAAAAACACATTTAAAGTGAGATATTTCTCTAAAGGAACCACTTAAGGATGCTTTCTGAAATGTATTTACTTGAAAGAAAGAAAGAAAGAAAGAAAGAAAGAAAGAAAGAAAGAAAGAAAGGCATTGTTTAGAGAGGATCTGACCCAAAAAAGATTAAAAAGTATATGAACAGGTTAAAAGTAAATAAGCAATTATGAAAAAGGAATAATGAACACCATGTTATAAGCTTCAGTAAAATCAGGATGTCAATAGTACTGGGCTCACAGGGATGCTGTATAGATTATAGAAAGCATGTAAAATAATTAGTAGTTTCTAGGTCAAAGTAAGCTCTTTGTTGTTGGTGTTGCTTTAGCCATGACAAACTCTAGAAACTGAACCAGATAACAAAGGGAAAATATAGAGAGGAAATCCATAACAAAAGAATGAGCAAAATGGAAGACAAACAAAAAAAAAATCAATGAAACACTAAAGGAAAAAACAGGTCACATAAATAAAATCAATGTCATTAATCAAAAAGGAAGAGAGGGAAACTTTTCCCATTTGTAAGTCTTCAGTATGAAAAGTAAGACTAGGCATGACATCCAGAAAACCTAACCCAAGATAACCAAGTCTACTCAGTCTATTGCTTTTCTCTAAAACTTTGGAAAATAAGAAAGAATTCTATAAGAATTCAGGAAACATTCAAATTGGTCTCATTCTTGTTCTCAAAATGAAATAGGAAAGAGTGATACCTCCACTTCAGAGGCATAAATCCACAATAATATGGCTCATACTCTTGACAATGAGAAAACACCAGAGAATTTATAAAAATCTCAACTACGAAATAACTATGATGGGGGCATCTGGGTGGCTCAGTTGGTTAAGCATCCAACTCTTGATTTTGGCCCAGGTCACGATCTCATGGTTCGTGGGATTGAGCCCCACATTGGGCTCTGCACTGACCGTATGGAGTCTGCTTGGGATTCTCCAGCTCCCTCTCTCTGCCCCTCCCCAGCTAGCATTCTTTCTCTTCCTCTTCCTCTTCCTCTTTTTCTCTCTTTCTCTTTCTCTCTCAAAATAAGTAAATAAACATTTTTTACAAAGAGAATAAAAGAGGGGTGCCTGGGTGGCTCAGGTCATCATCTCATGGTCTGTGAGTTCGAGCCCCACATCAGGCTCTGTGCTGACAGCTCACAGCCTGGAGCCTGTTTCAGATTCTGTGTCTCCCTCTCTCTCTGACCCTCCCCCATTCAGGCTCTGTCTCTCTCTGTCTCAAAAAATAAATAAACGTTAAAAAAAATTTTTTTTAAAGAATAAAAGAGGAGACATCACTATAAACACTATAAGCATTAAAAAGACAATAAGGAATACTATGAATAAATTAACGTGAATAATTAGAAAATATAGAGAAAATGGACAAATTCTTTGAACAACACAACTATTTCAATAATAGATAATTTGAATAACTCTATATTTATTGAATTTTAGTTTAAAATCCTCCCATGAAGAAAACTCCAGGCCCACATGGCTTCACCTAAGAGTTCTACCAAACACTTCTTAAATGAATAATACCAATTCTATACAAACTCTTTTAATATAAAAGAAAGAAAATACATTCCAACTCATTTTATGAGGTCGTTACCCTATAATACAACAAGACAAAGCATCGCTAGAAAAGAATGCTCAAAAACTAGAAACTTCGTGATCATAGACACAATATTTCTCAACAAAACATTAGTAAATAAAATTGAGCAATGTATAAAAAGTATAATATATCATGACCACTGGTGTTCATTTTTCAAATGCAAGATCAATTCAACATTCAAAAGTCAGTACAATTCATCTTATCAACAGATTAAAAGAAAAATTAATATGATCTCCTCAGTAGATGCAGGAAAAGCATATGGCAAATTTAATATCTAGTAATGATAAAAACTCCCAGCAAACTAGGAATCTAAAGGAAATTACTCAGTCTGATAAAAAGGAATTCCACAGCTAACATTACACTTAATACTGAAAGAAAAACTAAATGTTTTTCCCCTAAGATTGGGAACAAGGCAAGAATATCTGATTTCAGCAGTTCTAATCACATTCCTCCTGAGATTTTTGCCAGGGCAATAAAGCAAGAAAAAGAAATCAGAGGTATATGGATTGGAGAAAGAAATAAAACTGTCTTTATTCACGGACAACATGGCCATCTATATATAAAATCTCAAAGAAGCCACAAAAAGGGAGGGGCCAAGATGGCGGAGCAGCATGGAAGTTCTCAGCTTCTCTTATCCCTGAAATGAAGCTAGATCAGCACCAAACCATTTTGCACACCTAGAAAATTAATCTGAGGATTGATGTGCATAACTTGAGTCACAGAACTTGGCAGGTACACAGCACAGAGAGGTGAACTGGGGAAGAGAGAAGCCGTGGAGGGAGCTGTTTTGGGGGGAGAGAGGACAGAGAAAGAGGGGAGAGTGAAGGAAAATCACTTTCCCCAAAAGTAGCTGGAGAAAAAGGGAGAGTGGAAACACCCACAAGTGACTGAACAAGAAAGGGAGAAAGAAGAAAGGAGAGGGTTTCAATACCATTAGGACTCTGTAAATAGGGAAGAGCACAGTTGGAAATTCCACAGCTTGATATCTGGAGGTGCTCTGGTGGGAAGGGAGAATCCCCAGTGGCAGGCAGCAAGGTCAGAGGGCTCTGCGGGGCACACAGGGAGAAGTGGTTCTTCTGCTAGGAGGGCATTTGGTAGAGGCCTAACAGCCTCCCCACAGGCAAAGGTCCCAGCAGACCCCGAAAAACAGCCACATTTGCTGGGATTGGAACAAAGACACCAGGGTGCAGTGAAACCTGGTGCTGACTGTGTGCTGTGTTTTGCCATAATTTCTAAACTTCTGCCACTGTGCGATTGCAGGAACTTTTCTGGGGCAAGTGTGCACCCGGCCACAATCTCTGAACCTCTGCAACAGCGCAACAGCGGGAACGTTCCGGGGCCAAGCCGGCACCTGGCAAATGCCTGGCAAGACACTCCCCCAGAGGGTAGGAGCGGGTCCAAGCCGAGGGGATCTCAGAAGCGAGGGGTTTAGAAACACAGCCCCATATGAGACATAATTCAGGAGGGAGGTATTGCCTAACAGGCTGATGGCTTAGACACGGACAATGTAGAAGTGAGGAGTGGACAGAAACCAGAGACAAGGGAGGGGTTCTTGATTGTTGGTCGGTGAGAGTGCAGAGTTCTAGTGCCAGAGACTGGGAATCTGGGTGATGCCATTTTCACTTCTCCTGCGCATGCGCATACAAGCACACGCGCGCACCACACTGATCCACCCCATTAAGCTAAGAAGCACCACCTAGTGGAGAATGGAGCTGTTACACCAAGCCCTGTCCAATTGTGCCAACCAAGCTCAGGCCCTAGAGGACCACCACAAGTCTCTCCCCCTGCTTAGTGCAGGACTATAAAGTGCTTCAAGGTTAGACCTCTAGAGGAAACTGGATGTAATTTTTTTCGGATCTCATTCTGTTCACAGGTCCATCTATTCTTTTTTTTCTTTCTTTTTTTCTTTTCTTAGATACAGAAAGAAAAAATTTATTTTTCCTTTACATTATTTAAAAAATTCTTTTTAATTTTTTTACCATATATTTTTTATTTTATTGTAATTTTTTAATTCTATTTTACTTTCGTCATTTAAATTTATTCTATTCTATTGTATACTTTTTTTTAATTTTTAAATGTTTTCTTATTTTTTTCCCTTTATTTTCTTTCCCTTTTTTCCCTTTTCTGTCAAGCTTCTTTCAACAACCAGACCAAAACATACGTAGGATCTAGCTTCTTTTATTTGATTTTTTTGTATTGTTTTCAATATTTAATTTTATTCTTTTTTGTCATCCAAAATGACAAAATGAAGAAATTCACCGCAAAAGAAAGAATAGGAAGAAATGACAGCCAGGGGCTTAATCAACACGGATATAAGCAAGATGTCTGAACTAGAATTTAAAATCATGATAATAAGAATACTAACTGGGGTTGAAAAAAAGCATAGAATCCCTTTCCGTGGAGATAAAAGAAGTAAAATCTAGTCAGGATGAAGTAAAAAATGCTATAACTGAGATGCAATCTCGAATGGATCCCACTGCAGCAAGGATGGGTGAAGCAGAGCAATATAAGCAATATAAGACAAAATTATGGAGAATTATGAAGCAGGAAAAAAGAGGGACATGAAGGCAAAAGAACACGATATAAGAATTAGAGAAAATGGTGACTCTAAAAAGGAGTAACATCAGAATCAGGAGTCCCAGAAGATAAAGAGGGAGAAAAAGGGGTAGAAGGTTTATGTGAGCAAATCATAGTGGGAAAGTTTCCTAATTTGGGGAAAGACACAGACATCAAAATCCAAGAAGCACAGAGAACTCCCATTAGAGTCAATAAAAACCAAGCATCAACAAGGCATATCATAGTCATATTCACAGAATACACAGCCAAGGAAAGAATTATGAAAGCATAAAGGGGAAAAAAAAAGTCCTTAGCCTATAAGGGAAGACAGATCAGGCCCGCAGCAGACCTATCCACAGAAACTTGGCAGGCCAGAAGTGGTGGGATATATTCAACGTGCTGAATTGGAAAAACACACAGCCAGGAATTCTTTATCCAGCAAGGCTGTCATTCAAAATAGAAAGTGAGATAAAGAGTTTCCCAGACTAACAAAAACTAAAGGAGTTAGTGACCACTAAACCAGCCCTGCAAGAAATTTTAAGGGGGACTCTCTGAGGGGACAAAAGACAAAACAAAACAAAAAAAAAATACCAAAAGCAACAAAGACTAGAAAGGACCACAGAACACCAACAGAAACTCCAACTCTACAGGCAACACAATGGCACTAAATTTCTAACTTTCAGTACTCGCTCTAAATGTCAATGGACTAAACGCTCCACTCAAAAGACATAGGGTATCAGAATGGATAAGAAAACAAGATCCATCTATATGCTGTTTACAAGAGACACACTTTAGACCTAAAGACACCTTCAGATTGAAAGTAAGGGGATAGAGAACCAACTATCATGGTAATGGTCACCAAAAGAAAGCTGGAGTAGCCATTATATCAGACAATCTAGATTTTAAAATAAAGACTGTAACAAGAAATAAAGGGCATTATACCATTAAAGGGCATTAAGGAGTCTACCCACCACGAAGAGCTAACAATTGTAAACATTTATGCCTCCAACGTGGAGAAACCCAAATATAGGTATCGATTTATCACAAAAACAAAGAACCTCATTGATAATAATACCATATTAGGGGACTTCAACACCCTACTTACAGCATGGACAAATCATCTAAGCAGAAGATCAACAAGGAAACAATAACCTTAAATGACACACTGGACTGGATGAACAGATATATACAGAACATTTCATCCTAAAGCAGCAGAATACATGTTCTCGAGTGCAAATGGAACATTCTCCAGAATAGATCACATACTGGGACACAAATTGGCCCTCAACAAGTCCAAAAAGATCTAGATCATACCGTGCATATTTTCAGACCACAATGCTATGAAACTCAAAATCAACCACAAGATAAAAATTGGAAAGAAAACGAATACTTGGAGATTAAAGAACATCCTACTAAAAAATGAATGGGTTGGGGTGCCTGGGTGGCTCAGTTGGCTAAATGTCCAACTTCAGCTCAGGTCATGATCTCACAGTTCATGGGTTCGAGCTCCACATCAGGCTCTGTGCTGACAGCTCAGAGCCTGGAGCCTGCTTCAGATTCTGTGTCTCCCTCTCTCCCTGCCCCTCCCTCACTCATGCTCGCTCGCTCTCTCTCTCTCTCTCTCTCTCTCTCTCTCTCAAAAATAAATAAACATTAAAGAAAAAAGAATGAATGGGCTAACCAAAAAGTTAAAGAGGAAATTAAAAAGTACATGGAGGCCAATGAAAGTGATAACATGACAGCCCAAAACCTCTGGGATGCAGCTGCAGGTGGTCATAAGAGGGAAATATATAGCAATTCAGACCTTCCTAAAGAAGGAAAAAAGGTCTCAGATACACAATCTAACCTTACACCTTAATGAGCTGGAAAAAGAACAGAAAAGAAAACCCAAAACCAGCAGAAGATTGCAAATAATGAAGATTAGAACAGAAATCAATGCTATTGAAATAAAACAAAATCAAAGCAATAAACAAACAAAAAATAGTAGAAGAGATCAATGAAATCAGTAGCTGATTCTTTGAAAGAATTAACAAAACTGATACGCCCCTAGCCAGTTTGATCAAAAATAAATAGGAAAGGACCCAAATAAATAAAATCAAGAATGAAAGTGGAGAGATCACAACCAACACTGCAGAAATACAAACAATAATAACACAATATTATGAGCAATTATATGTCAATAAATTGGGCAACCTGGAAGAAATGGACAAATCCCTAGAGACATATAAACTACCAAAACTGAAACAGAAAGAAATAGAAAACTTGAACAGACCCATAACCAGTAAAGATATCAAATCAGTAATCAAAAAATCTCCCAAAAAACAAGAGTCCAGGCTTTCCAGGGTAATTCTACCAAACATTTAAAGAAGAATTAATACCTACTCTTTTGAAGCTGTTCCAAAAAAAAAAAGAAAAGAAAAGAAAAAGAAAAAGAAAAGAAAAAGAAGAAAAGAAATGGAAGGAAAACTTCCAAACTCATTCTATGAGGCCAGCATTACCTTGAGTCCAAAACCAAAGACCTCACTAAAAAGGAGAACTACAGACCAATTTCCCTGATGAACATGGATGGAAAAATTCTCAACAAGATACTAGCCAGTCAGATCCAACAATACATTAAAAGAATTATTCACCGAGATCAAGTGGGATTTATTCCTGGGATGCAGGGCTGGTTCAATATCTGCAAATCAATCAAAGTGAAATTACATTAATAAAAGAAAGAATAAGAAGCACACGACCCTCTCAATAGACACAGAAAAAGCATTTGACAAAATACAGTATCCTTTCTTGATAAGAACCCTCAAGAAAGTATGGATAGAAGGATAATACCTCAAGATCATAAAAGCCATCTACGAAAGACCCACCACTAATATCATCCTTAATGGGGAAAAACTGAGAGCTTTTCCTCTAAGGTCAGGTACACAACAGGGATGTCAACTCTCGGCACTGTTCTTCAACATAGTATTGGAAGTCCTAGCCTCAGTAATCAGACAACACAAAGAAATAAAAGCCATCCTAATTGGAAAGGAGGAAGTCGAACTTTCACTCTTCGCAGATGACATGATACTCTGTATGGAAAAACCCAAAAGATTCCACCAAAAAACTGCTAGAACTGCTCCACAAATTCAGCAAAGTTGCAGGATATAAAATCAATGCACAGAAATCGGTTGCATTTCTATACACCAATAATGAAACAGCAGAAAGAGAAGCCAAAGAATCGATCCCATTTACAACAGCACCAAAACCCATAAAATACCTAGGAATAAACCTAACCAAAGAGGTACAAAATCTATACACTGAAAACTATAGGAAGCTTATGAAAGAAACTGAAGAAGACACAAACAAATAGAAATACATTCCATGCTCATGGATTGGAAGAACAAACATTTTTTAAACGTCCATACTACCCAAAGCAATCTACATATTCAATGCAATCCCTATTAAAATAACACCAGCATTCTTCATAGAGCCAGAACAAATAATCCTAAAATTTGTATGGAACCAGAAAAGACCCTGAATAGACAAAGCAATCCTGAAAAAGAAAACCAAAGCTGGAGGAACGACAATTCTGAACTTCAAGCTGTATTACAAAGCTGTAATCATCAAGACATTATGGTACTGACACAAAAACAGACACATAGATCAATGGAACAGAATAGAGAACCCAGAAATGGATCCACAAACTATGTGGCCAACTAATCTTTGACAAAGCAATGGAATGGAAAAAAGACAGCAGCAAATGGTGTTAGGGGAAACTGGACAGAGACATGCAGAAGAATGAACCTGGAACACTTTATTACACCCTACACAAAAATAAACTCAAAATGGATGAAAGATCTAAAGATAAGACAGAAAGCCATCAAAATCCTAGAGGAGAAAGCAAGCAAAAACCTGTTTGACTTCGGCCACAGCAACTTCTTACTCAACACGTCTCTGAAGGCAAGGGAAATAAAAGCAAAAATGAACTAGAGGCAAGAGAAATAAAAGCAAAAATGATCATCAAGATAAAAAGCTTCTACACAGCAAAGGAATCAATCAGCAAAACTAAAAGGCAACCGATGGAATGAGAGAATATATGTGCAAATGACATATCAGATAAAGGGTTAGTTTCCAAAATCTATCAAGAACTTACCAAACTCAACACCCGAAAAAACAATCCAGCGAAGAAATGGGCATAGGACATGAACAGACACTTTGTTCCAGAGAAGACATCTAGATGGCTAACAGGCACATGAACAAATGCTCAGCGTACTCATCACCAGGGAAATACAAATCAAGACCACAATGACACACCACCTCATGCCTACAAAACAGATAAACATAAAGGAAGGGAAGCAAAAATATAAAAACAGGGAGGGGAAAATAACAGAAGAGACACTTAAATACAGAGAACAAACTGAGGGTTGTTGTGGGTTTTGTGGGTAGGGGATGGGCTAAATGGGCAAGGGACATTAAGGAGAACACTTGCTGGGATGAGCACTGGGTGGTATACATAGGGGATGAAACACTGGATTCTACTCCTAAAATCACTGTACTATGTGCTAACTAACTTGGATGTAAATTTAAAAAAAAAAAAAACAATAAAATTTTAAAAAAGAAGCTACAAAAAAGCTACTAGAATAAGTATTTAACAAGGTTCCAAGATACTACCCTAAATATACAACAAGTGTATATGTTATCAATGAACAATCAGAAACTTCAATTATACAATACCACTTAATGATAGTGTCAAACACACGTATAATACAAACATGCTTACTTTGAAAGAAACTGCCAAACTGTTTCCTAAAATGGCTACACAATTTTCCAACCCCACTAGAATGAATCAGAGTTCTTGTTGCTGCACATCCTTACCAGCATTTGGTGGTGTTAGTGTTCTGGATTTGGACCATTCTGATAGCTGTGTAGTAATATCTTCTTGTTATGTGCTTTTAGTTTCAAATTCCACTTGTTCATTGCTGATATATAGGGAAGTGAATAACTTTTATATATTAACCTTGTATCCTCCAATATTGCTAAACCACTTATTAGTTCTAGGGAGTTTTTTGCCATCAATTTTTTCATTTTCCACATAGAAAATCATGACATCTCTGAAGACACGGTTTTATTTCTTCCTTAACGAGAAGTATACCTTTATTTCCTTTTCTTATCTTATTGCATTAGGCAGGGCATCCAATATATGTTGAGAAGGAATAGTAAGAGAGGACATCCTTGCCTTCTTCCTGATATTAGTGGGAAAACTAGTTTCTCACCATTAGAATGTGAGCCATAGTTATTTTGTAGAAGTTCTTAGATCAAGTTAAGGAAATTCTCCACTAATTCTAGTTTTCTGGGAGTTTTTATCATGAATGGTTGCTGGATGTTTTCAAATGATTTTTTCTGCATCTGTTGATATGACCATGTGATTTTTCTTCTTTACCCTGTTGATGTGATTGATTACATTATTTGATTTTTGAATATTGAACAAGCCTTGCATATCTCAGATAAATTCCATTTGGTCGTGGTATATTATTTTTTTAATACATTGTTGGAAATGACTGGGTAACACTCTGTTGAGGATTTTTTGCATCTGTTCATGACATTAATCTGTAGTCTTCTTTTCATGTAATGTCTTTGGTTTAAGTGTTAGAGTAATTCTGATCTCATAGAATGTATTAGGAAGTATTCCTTTTGCCTCTACCTTCTAAAATAGATGGTGGAGAATTGGTATAATTTCTTCACTAAATGTTTGGTAGAATTCAACAGTGAACCTCTTTGAGCCTTGTTTCGAAAGTTTGTTAATTATTGATTCAATTTCTTTAATAAATGCAATCCTAATCAGATAATCATTTTCCTTGTATGAGTCTTTGGTGGATTACATCTTTCTAGGAATTGGCCCATTTCATCTACGTTATCTACACTGAGTTATTCACAATACTACTTTATCATCCTTTTAGTGTCCATGGAATCTATAGTGGATATCCCCTCATTTATTTCTATAATTAGTAATTTGCATCTCCTCTCTTTTTTTCTTAATTGGCCAGGGTACAGGCTTATTAATTTTATCAATCTTTTTTTTAAAAACCAGCTCTTTGTTTTATATATTTTCTCTATCAATTTCCATTTTTCAATGCCATTGATTTTTTTGTTCTAACTTTTATTATTTATTTTCTTTTGTTTACTTCAGAATTAATTTGCTCTTCTTTTTCTAGTTTCCTAAGGTGGAAGTTTAGATTATTGATTTTAGATCTTTTTTCTTTTCTAATATATACATTTCATGCTACATTTCACCCTAAGCATTGCTTTTGCTGAATCCTACTCATTTTGATAAGTTGTATTTTCATTTTCATTTGATTCAAAATATTATTTAAATTCTTCTTGAGATTTCTCCTTTGATCCATGTGCTACTTAGAAGTGTGTTATTTAGGGGCATCTGGGTGGCTCAGTCGGTTGAGCATCCGACTTTGGCTCAGGTCATGATCTCGCGGTTCATGAGTTTGAGCCCTGCATCAGGCTCTGTGCTGACAGCTCAGAGCCTGAAGCCTGCTTCGGATTCTGTGTCCCCCTCTCTCTCCACCCCACCCCTGCTTGTCCTCTGTCTCTGTCTTTCAAAAATGAATAAACACTAAAAAAAAAGAAGTGTGTTGTTTAATCTCCATATATTTTGGAATTTTTAATTCCACTGTGGTCTGAAAGCAGACACAGTATGCTTTCTATTCTTAAATGTGTTAATATGTGTTTTATGGCCTAAGATGTGGTCTGTCTTAGTGAATATTTCCTGGGAGTTTGAGAAGAATGTGTATTCTGCTATTGTTGGATGAAGAAGTCTACACATGTCAATATATTCAGTTGATTAATGATTCTGTAGAGTTCATCTACGCCCTTACTGATTTTCTGCCTTCTGGATCTGTCCATTTATGATAGAGAGGTATTCAAGTCTCCTATTACAATAGTGGATTCATCTTTTTCTCCTTATAATTTTATCAGTTTCCCCTTCAAATATTTTGATATTCTGCTGTGAGGTACATACACGCTCAGGATTGTTATGTCTTCTTGGAGAGCTGATCCTTTGAATATTATGTAATGCTCCTCTTTATCTCTGAAAACTTCTCTTGCTCTGAAGTCCACTCTATTGCTCTGCAGTATGAAATTAATACAGCCATTCTCTTCTTTTTTCTTTCTTTATTTTTTTTAGAGGGAGAGCAAGAGCAGGGGAGAAGGGCAGAGGAAGGGGGAGACAGAAAAAGAGAGGGAGAGGGAGAGGGAGGGGGGGGGGGGGGGGGGAGAGAGAGAGAGAGAGAGAGAGAGAATCTTAAGCAGGCTGCACAATCAGCGCAGAGCCTGACACAGGGCTCGATCCCACAACCCTGGGATCATGACCTGAGCTGAGAACAAGAATCAGACACTCAACGGACTGAGCCCCCAGGCACACTATATTTTTGCTTTCTTTTTCTTAGTTTTAGCAAGGTACATATTTCTCCATCCATTTACCTCCAAGATGTATGTGTCTGTATATTTAAAGTGGATTTCTTTTGGACGATATATAGGTGGGTCTCGTTCTTTGATCCTCTCTGACAATCTCTGCCTTTCAATCAGTGCATTTGCACCATTAGTGTGTACAGTGATTATTGATATAGTTGGATTAATACTTGCTATATTTGTTACTGTTCCTTATTCATTGCCCTTGGTCTTTGTTCCTATTTTTGTCTTTCACTCTTTTTCTGCCTTTTGTAGTTTTAATTGATTTCATATGATTTCATTTTCTCTCCTTTATTAACATATCAGTTATACCTCTTTTTTAGTACTCTTAGTCATTGCCCTAGAATGTGCAATATCCATTTATAATTAAGTCAAGTCCACTTTCAAATAACACTGTGCCACTTTATGGGTAATGCAAGTACTCATAATAACTATACACTTATATTTATTTGATTATGTGATTGCAATAAATAGAAAAAACGGAAATATTTATTTCAATCTCACTTATTCCTTCTCTGATAATCTTCCCTCCTTTATGTAGTTCTGAGTGTCAGTCCTACATTATTCTTCTTTTCTCTGAAGAACTTCTTTTAACATGTCTTGCAAGGCAGGTCTACTGGCAACCAATCTCCTTCAACAAATCACTTCTGAAGGACCATTTTTCAGGGTACAGAATTATAGCTTGGTGGGTTTTTTTTTTTTCTCTCAATACCTTAACTATTTCCCTCCACTCTTGTTTTGCTTGAGTTGTTTCCTGTCATGAGTCAGCTTAGGCTGCCATAGCAAAATACAGTGTGTGTATTACTAAGCACGATGTCTTAAACACCATAAATTTATTTCTCACAGTTCTGAAGTCAGGAGGCCACGGATTATGGTGCCAGCATGGTCAGATGCTGGTACAGGCTCCCTTCTGGGTTTGCAGATGGCCACTTGCTCTCTGTGTCTTCACACAGCAGTGATTTCTCTTCTTACAGGGGCACTAATCCCATCATGAGGGCCCCACCCTCTGGACCTCATCTAAACTGAATTATCTCCCCAAAGCCCATTAGGATTTCAACAGTTGAATTTGGGGAAAACAACTCAGTCTGTAACAGCTCCTGAGCAGAAACCACATACAATTCTTATCTTTGCTCCTCCAAAGGTAAGATAATTCTTCCTCCGGTTTCCTTCAAGATTTTTTCTTTGATCTTTGGTTTTTAGCATTTTGCATGATATGCACTGGTTTAGTTTTTGTTGTTTTTGTTGATGTTTTGAATTCATCTGCTTGGTGTTTTTTGAGATTCCTGAATTTGTGGCTTGGTGTCTGACACTAATTTGGGGAAATTCTCAGTCATTAATGCTTCAAAGTATAATTTTCTACTCCGTTTTCTCCTTCTTCTCCTTCTGACATTTTCATTACACATATGTTCCATCTTTTGTAGTTGTTCCACAGTCCTTGGATATTTTGTTCTCTTCAGTCTTTTTCTCTTTGCTTTTTCATTCTGGAAGTTTCCACTGACATAGCCTTAAGCTCAGAGATTCTTTCCTCAACTATGTCCATCAAAAGCATTCTTTGTTTCTATTACAGTGTTGTTGTTTTTCACCAGCATTTCCTTTTGATTCTTCTTGAAAATGTCCATCTCTCTGCTTATACTGCCCGTCTGTCCTTGCATACTGTCTACTTCATCCTTTAGCATATTAATCATAATTGTTTTACATTCCCAATCTGATAATTCCCACATCTCTGCTATATCTAAACCTGATTCTGATGCTTGCTCTATCCATTCCAACTGTGTTTTATGGCTTTTAGTATGCCTTGTAATTTTTTTTCTTGATAGCCAGACATGACACGCTGGGTAAAAGGAACTGTGGTAAACAGGTCTTTAGTGATGTGATGTTAAGGCATGGGGGAGAAGTATTTTATAGTCCTATGATTACTGCTCAGCTTTTTAGTGAGCCTGTGCCTCTGGACTATGAACTTCATAAGTGTTTCTGAGTGCTGCTTAGGTAAGACAGAATGGTGGGGCTGGACTGGAGTTGGTATTTCCTTTCACCCACATGGAAGGCTAGAGCCAACTGGAGTTTGGCATTTCCCTTCCTCTAAGTCAGTTAGGCTCTTAAAAATCCCAGTAGTTTAGGCTGTGGGGAAATCATGAGGTCAGGCCTTGTTAAGAAGAGAATACTCTTCTTGTTAAGAAGAGAATGTTTACTCTTCCCCTCCACCTACTAAAAGCAAGAGTTGGATTTTGGGATTTTTCTCCAATATTCACTGTGAAAACCTGTTCCAAGCTCCTGGAGGTAAAACTCACAAAATTGTGCCGCCTCCTGGAGAAGTGGACCCCCTGGGAGATATTAACTCTCAGACTTGCCCAGACTGAGCCTTCGGCAATTCCTTGATTACGGCTCAGGTTTTCCCACCCTTGTACTCATTCCCATGGAGGTTCCTGCTCCAGGAGCTTGTGATCCCCTGTATCTACCTGTCCGTCTCTCCAATTTAGGAAGCAGTGATTTGCTTGCTTCTTGCCTTCTCTGATGGATCCAAAAAGAGTTGTTGATTTTTTTTAATTTGTTCAACTATTTACTTAGTGTTAGGATAAAGTAACAACTTTCCAACCCTTCACATACTGGACCAGAAACTAGAAGCCAGTAATTGTTTTTTGACAAAGCTTCCAAGGTAATTCAATGGGGGAAATGTTAGTCTTTTCAACAATCGTGTTAGTGAATCTCAATCTTTACCTCATCTCATACACAAAAATCAACTCAAAGTGGGTCAGAGATCTAAATGTAAAAGCTGCAACTATAAAACTTCTAGGAAAAAATGTTTGTGACCTTGTGTTAGACAAATATTTTTTAGATAGGACATAAGAAGTGCAAACCATAAAATAAGTAATTGACAAATTGGATTTCCTTATAATTAAAATGTCTACTCTTTGATAAATGCTGTTAATGAAATGAAAAGACAAGCCAAGGACTAGAAAAAAATATATGTACACTATATATTTGATAAAGGACTGGTATTCATAACATGTAAAAAAAAAAAACCTCTTATATCTCAGTAAGAACATATCATGCAATTTTTTAAATGGGCAAAAGACTTTAACAGATTTTTCACCAGAAAAGATACATAAGTAGCAAGCTAAAGTATATGGCACATACTTGACAACAGTCATTATTAGAGAAATGCAAATTATAGCCACGATCAGATACTAGTTCCTACTGGAATGAGAACTATTTTTAAAAACTATTACAAATTTTAAGTGCTAGAAAGAATCTGGAACACTTGGAAATCTCAAAGACTCTGAAGGGATCAAAAATGGTGCACACTTTGAACAACAGCTTGGCAGTTTCTTATGAAGTTAACATTGATTAACCACTTGACCCAGCAATACCACTCCTAAGTATTTACTAAGAATAATAAAAACACATATCCACACTAATACCTGTACACAAATGTTTATAGAAGGTTTATCTATAATTTGGGGTGCCTGGGAGGCTCAGTCAGTTAAGCATCTGACTTTGGCTCAGATCATGATCTAAGGGTTCGTGGGTTCAAGCCCCGCATCAGGCTCTGTGCTGTTAGCTAGGAGCCTGGAGCCTGCCTCAGATTCTGTCTCCCTTTCTCTCTGTGCCCCATGCCCTCCACCCCGCTCATATGGCTCGCTCTCTCTCTCTCTCTCTCTCTCTCTCTTAAAGGTAAATAAACATTAAAAAAATTATTCTTAAAAAAAAGTTTTATCTATAATTTTCAAAAACTGGAAATAACCACAGAAATACTACTCGGTGATAAAAAAGAAAAACTACTGACATGTGTAACAACAAGGTAGGATTTTTTTTTTTTTTTTTTCCAACGTTTTTTATTTTTATTTTTGGGACAGAGAGAGACAGAGCATGAACGGGGGAGGGGCAGAGAGAGAGGGAGAC
>NC_064818.1:14719273-14781690 GCF_023721935.1 Panthera uncia | reverse complement strand
GGGGGAGGGGCAGAGAGAGAGGGAGACACAGAATCGGAAACAGGCTCCAGGCTCCAAGCCATCAGCCCAGAGCCTGACGCGGGGCTCGAACTCACAGACAGCGAGATCGTGACCTGGCTGAAGTCGGACGCTTAACCGACTGCGCCACCCAGGCGCCCCAACATGGTAGGATCTTAAAAGCATTCTGCTAAGTGAAAGAAGTCAAACTCTCAGAAAGCTTCATGTTGTATATTCCATTTATATGAGATTCGAGAAAAAGCAAGACTGGAATGACAGAAAGCAGATCAGCAGTGGCAGAAACCTGGGCATGGGAGAGAAAGGACTACAAAGGAACATAGAGAACACTCGGGGGAGGTGGAATTGTTCTATATCATGATTGTGATGTGTGTATTGTGATATTATTTTTTTTTTAAATTGTATTGTGATATTATTAAAGAATTCATAATAAATAATATTTTGATGATATTTGATTATATACAGTCATCAAAACTCATATAATTATATATTTAAAACCCATGAATTTTATCGTATGAAGTTGTGTTTTATAAGTTATAACCATAGAAATCAATTCAGTCATAGCCAAAGGTTACAGTAGGAAGAAGAGTGTGGCTTATGAAGGGATACCAGGGAACCTTGGAGTTGGTGCAAACATCGCTCAACTTGAGCGTGGTGTTAGTTACATGACTACATACATCCATCAAAACTCACCTAAGTGTATATATTAAAAAGGTAAATTTTACAGTATAGCGTTTATATCCCAGTAAATCAGACTTTTTAAATGTATGGAAACAAAAAACAACAGGTGTTGGCGAGGATGTGGAGAGAAAGGAGCCCTTGTACACGGTTGGTCGGGATGCAAACTGGTGTAGTGACTGTGGAGAACAGGATGGGGGGTTCCTCGAAAAATTAAAAATAGAACAACCCTACAGTCCAGCAATCACACTACTGGGTATTTATGCAAAGAATATAAAAACACTAATTCAAAGGGATGCATGTATCCCTAGGTTTGTAGTAGCATTATCTACAATGGCCAAACTATGGAATCAGCCCAAGTGTCCACTGACCAATGAATGGATAAAGATGTCGTGTCTGTGTGTGTGTGTGTGTGTGTGTGTGTGTTTGTGTGTGTGTGTGTGGATTAAGGAGTGCCCTTTCTGTGATGAGTACCAAGTGTTGTGTGGAAATGTTGAATCACTAAATTGCACACGTGAAACTAACATAGCACTGTACGTTAACTAACTGGAATTAAACTGAAAACTAAACACCAAGAACAAAAAAATTAAAAATACTCTTAAAAAATTAAAATACAAAACAATAAAAAATTAAAATGCGCGAAAAATATGTATGTAAACAGACACCGAAACACAACAGAGTAAGTAATAAACAAAGGGTCCTGTGCGCAAGAGCTTGTGACCCCCAAGTTTTACAGACAGATGTTTTACAAAAGGCAGTAGGAAGAGATCCTCAGAAGTACAAGGACTCAGAAAATAATCCATGTACTTTTCCTGAATAAAACCGTGACAGAATAGAAGAATGTATTTCAAAAGAAAGAACGCCAGAAACATTGATTCCTTCTGTAATGACTGTTCTACATGATGGTATAAACGTGGTGACAGTGTCCCCACCAGCACGTAAGTTACCTTTGTGCATTAGAAGAAGGAATCTTCCTCCTCCCCTTTTTCTGTGCGAAAGAAACTACCTAAACGAAAGGGATGGAAGGAGTGAGGGAGGAAATCGGGCCATTGAGGGTCACAGACAAATTCATGGGAATGCCCTGGGAGAGGATCATGTCACACTCCCCGTCTTCCACAAGTGGGGATAAACAATGACCTTTCTGCCACCCACAATGATGCATTTAATAAGACTGGAAGTTACTCTTTTGAAAGAGTTGGCTAAGAAGTGTCATTTGATCTTAAAAACCCTATGGAACATGCATTATTTTTACCTTCTTTTTTACATTAAATTTCTATTTTATCAGATGTACCTGTTGTTTAAAACATTAAATGTGGGATGTCCATAAAGTCAACAAATGTGTGTAATATTAATTAAATTTTCCTGAACGAAGATGCCCCCGACATTACGTGTATTACTGTCTTCAGACTTTATGGGCACTCTACAATTCTATAATACTGAAAATGAGCAGCAGTGTTCCCTGTCTACACCACCTCATGGCCCAAATTCCTGCTGCCTGAAGGCAGCTTGTGCTTCTTCGCCCATGTTTCTCCGTATTTCCAGGTGACATATTGTTTTGTTATTTCTTTTTTTTTTAATGTTTTATTTATTTTTCAGAGATAGAGGCAGAGCATGAGCAGGGGAGGGGTAGGAAGAGGGAGACGCAAACTGAAGCAGGCTCCAGCTCAGAGTTGTCGGCACAGAGCCCAGCGCACTCGAACGCACGAACCGTGAGATCATGACCTGAGCCGAAGTTGGGCACTTAACTGACTGAACCACCCAGGCGCCCCTGTTATTTTGTGATCTTTTTCTATCTTAGATTTTATTTGCTGACTTTCCAGTGTGCGAGACAGGATTAAGACAGCCCAGGGGCACCTGGATGGCTCAGCCAGTTAAGCGTCCGACTGCGGCTCAGCTCATGATCTTGCGGTTCGTGAGTTCAAGCCCCACGTCGGGCTCTGTGCTGACAGCTCAGAGCCTGGGGCCTGCTTCAGATTCTGTGTCTCCCTCTCTCTCTGCCCCTCTCCCCCACTCATGCTCTGTCTCTCTCTCTATCAAAAATAAATAAACATTAAAAAAATTAAAAAGAAAAAAAAAGGCAGCCCTGATGGTCACACTCACACAAACTCGCTCACACACGCACTTCCCTTCCCCATATAACTGTCATTCCAGTCGCCACAAATGCAAAGAATTATTCACAGCTGAGCCACTGCATGCATAGTAATTACCTCTGGTTTTCTGACACAACTTTCTGTTTTCCTGAGGTCAATGCTCATCTTGTGTTTTCATCCTCATGGGCCTCCCTTGCTGCCCTCCTGAGCTTCAACTTTCTCCATCTGGAGAAGTCTACGGGTCCTCTGTTTTCTAGATTTTAAAACCATGTTGCTGTCGTACCCTCTCCTGTTCTCCGTCCACATAGCTTTACGCCATTGGATCTCTTTACTGCCTTTTGAGCCATACTTCAGAAAGCAGGGAGGGTCAACCCAACAGGTCCCGTTGACCGCCATGCTAGGCAGAGGCCCAGGGTCAGTAAGGAGGCCAGAGGGGCAGGTGCAGAGCGGGATGAGACCACGTGGCTCTGTGATCCCTAGCAAATCAGGTATCTTAAGATGTCTTCTAACGCCACCGAGGCCCCACCCTCGGGGCCCTGCCACTCCTGATGTGCGCAGATCCGCCTGAACCCCCAGTTAGTTTACTGAATGGGAGGAGGAGGGAAGAGGCCCTGGGTCCTGACGCCTACCTTCACGGCGCTGAAGCAGAGCACGTGGAGCAGGGCGGCGGAGGCGGCACTCCGGGCCACGCTGTAAACAGCCGACGTCATCCCGGAAACGGCTGAAACACAAACACCAACGGTCTCGTGGTCAATAAATGCAACGACGCGAGGAGACGGTGGCGGCTCTGGAATACAAGATGTCTGCCGGGGGTGGAGGGGGGCAAAGAGGAAGTCCGAGGGGGCGGGCAAAAGCACTGGATGGCTGTTACCACGAGAAAGACCACTTACTAAACATGCAGGAGGAAAGCATTTAGAACTGGGGGCACCATTCGTAGAAGACTGCGTGAACAGGCCCCGTGAGGACGTAGGGAGACCTCCTTGTTTACAGTTGAAAGCTGCTGGCCACCATAAACCTCGCGGGTTTCCACAGAAGGGGGTCAGAGAGAGATGAGTGTAATGAACAAGCAACACTAGCACGTGTGTGCGTGTGTGTGTGTGTGTGTGTGTGTGTGTGTGTGTGTGTAATGAGGTGGTCATAGTACTGATCACCAGCAACGCCCGAGTGCTTCATGTACAATTTCATTTAGTTTTTACAGAACCCCTAGGAGATCCACATGTTCATTTCCATTTAGAGAAGCATGAACTTTAAAGTTAAGCAACCGGCACAAAGTCTCCAGGTAAGGATTAGGCGAGGTCTTATCCACCTTGGTGGGAATCTAAAGTGGCACGCCAAGGGAGGGTCCACACAGGTGGAGACACGGGTCCCCTGTCTGTCCAGGTGCACGCATGAAGCCTTTAGTGCTCATGACAAAGAAAACCTAGCTGTCCGGACTCTCACTCCACTCAGCCCTTATCGGAACTTCAGACTCCTTTATAGGAAGAGTAGGGTGTCAATGACCTACCAGAACCTCCAAAAAACAGCATGTCAATCTGTTCCAGAAGGTAAACGCAGAAAGTGTCGATCTGCGGGAAGAGCCCAAGGAGGGAAATCGCAGGGAAGCAATATAAAAATACTGGAAGTGAACAGACAAAGTTGATGGTAAGTGTGCGGCCGATGGCCACCAGGTCCCCGAGGCAATCCCGCCTGCTCCCGTTCCAGCACCCGGCCCGCCCTGCCCGCATCCTGGAGGCAAGACTGGACTCCTCGCACCCACAGAAGGAAGGTCTGCAGGCTGAGTGGAAACATGCCTGCAGAAGTAACAAGGGGCCGTGTCTGAGGAAGAGGCCTAGACGAGGACCCAGGAAAGACCTCGGGTGGTGAGGGAGGCAGTGGACCAGTCCACAGTTTGCAAGAGCAGCTTTGCATGTGGGGGGCATGAGCATGGGAGGAAGAATCTGGGAAACTCCAGAAACAGGCAAACCTAAAGGGTGGTAGGTGGGCGGGTCTCTCCCTGCATGGGGGCGGGGGGTGCAAACATCGGAGCTGGGGGCTCCTCACTTTGTGCCTCTGTCCCCTGGTGCACTTGACGTGCTGAGCATCACCACATCTAAATGCCAACCACAGATTCGAGTTCAGTGGGAACTCCAGGTTCGCAGAGGAACAAGGGAGGGTGGTGATTAAGACGCCACCACAGGTGATGGTGGGGCACTGAAGGGACTGACTCCCCGGACACTGGAGCATCTGGGACATGAAGGTAGCCCTGCCTGGCCCGAGGACCGTGTTCCGTCCCCAAATTGTAACAGTGCAGCTGGATAAAACATCCACATGCCAGGACTCCACGTGTCCCCCAGATCATTTGTTAGAGGAAATAAGACGTACCAGAGCTGCGTTTCACAGCTACTTCCCTATTATCCTCTCTTGCTCAAGTCTTTGTAAGTTGGCTTTCATAGAAACACAGAATCTCCCATTCCTTCTGCTATAATACATCTGTCTTCTGTCTCAGTTATTGTCAATGTAGTTCGATACTGGTAAGCCTTAATAAAACTAAGGAAATTTGATTTGAAATCCCATATGCCCAAACGTTGGAACTATGTGCTAACACCGTGCATAAACCAGTCAACAGTGGGAGTGGGGATGGTGGGGGGGGGGGGTTCAGCTATTTCTGAAAAATCAGAAATGTAAACTTTCCATTGTGAAATTGGAGAAACGAGAGTATCTGTACGGTCCCATGCTCTTGCTAGTAGTGGCTTAAAAGTAAGTATGGGACAATCCCCTCTACAATAATACCGGGGAACTGTTTCAACTCTCTTGCGGTTGGAACCATGTTTTGCTACACGTGGTGATTTTGTTGTAATGTTTTCTGTGGCAAGATTTCAACGATATTGTAAAAACCTAGAGCATCTGCGAGTAATGCACTTCTCAACCAAAGTATGCAATAAGACACAAATAGTGACCTACTAAACATAATTGTATAAAACACCATTTTTTTTCACTTGTGAATGGAACTCAAAGATACGGGGGAGACATAAGAAATAAAGAGAAATTTAATTATAGAGCATAGTTATAGGCATCAAAATTTAAATCCACATAATTTCAAGCGAACTAACATTCTTCTCAACTCTGAGACTCAAACCCAGAAGTGAAGATTGCACACTAAGCTGTACTCCCCATGGCCAGGATAGGGGCAGAGGGAAGGTGTGATGAGATTGCATTAGTTCACCTTCTCAAGTGCTGTGCATGTGGCAAAAACCACACCAAGAATGAAGAACTTCCAGGGAAAAGTACGGGTGTGAAACAATATTTAAGGAAGCTGAATATTGGAAAATGTTCCAGAAAGCATGTAGGGTGCCTGAGTGGTTCAGTCAGTCAAGCATCTGACTTTGGCTCAGTTCAGATGTCAGGGTCTGTGGGTTCTTCAATCCCCATGTCAGGCTCTGTGCTGACAGCATGGAGCTTATTTGGGATTCTCTCTGTCTTCCCTCCTCTCTTTACTTCCCCTGCTCACACTCTCTCTCTCAAAAATAAACTAAAAAAAGAAAAAGAAAAAGAAGTATTCTCTATTAGAAATACATGAGGCAATGAAACCACAACTATGGAAGCAAAAAGGACTGGAGCCAGTGAATCTTGGTCTGAGGGTGCTACGATGGTGGGAGACACGGGGGAGCCTTGGCCAGAGATGCTGTGGCCGTGCTTGCAGAACCCGAGTTTCCTGGCCACAGTGGAAGGACAGGAGTCCACATGGAGCCCAGCGTCTAGATCCTTCCCAGGATGTATGAGAGAAGGAAATCATTACTCTTTACAATCAAAGCCAGGAAGGTGGAAGGAGAGCAAGGTGGGGAGCCCACACATCTCATGTGTCAGGCCATAGTTCATGTGAATAAAGAAGCAGCCAGGGCGCCTTGATTTCAGCTCAGGTCATGATCCCAGGGTTGTGGGACTGAGCCCCGTGTCAGTGCGGAACCTGCTTGGGATTGTGTGTGTGTGTCTCTCTCTCTCTCTCTGTCTCTCTCTGTCTCTCTCTCTCTCCCTCTGCCTCCTCTCCCACTCACTCTCTCTCTCACTCTCAAATAAAAAATATATATATTTTTAAAAAGGAGCTAAATGGTTTTTACATTAGAACAATTAGAAAATTACACCTGAAGTTGCTGAGGTTATTTTGTCCTTTTTCCAAAATTAAAGAAAAAGTCCCTGTGGCTACTGGCAATTTTCCCTGTGAACAGGTTTTTTTCTTAGCATACCACTGAGAGGGTCTATAATTTTCTCTCACTTCTTCCCTACTCCTCATTTTCCCTAATAATTACCATAAATGCAGAAACTTCTGGTACAGTCTCGTTTCTTGGCAAGCTACATTTATAAATAAAAACATTGTAGCTTCTTTTTTTTTTAATGTGAATAATGATACTCATTACTATTCTATCCTACTACTATTAGGTTTAATTTGAGAGAGAGAACACACAGAATGAAAATAACATGGAAATAAACCTGAAACCTACACAGTTGATGTGAATGTGTATGTTGCGTGTCTTCAAGATGCCCCTATCTGTGTGTTAACTAATTGTCCTGAGGATGGCCTATACTGAGCCCCAGAAACAGCCTTTATAGAAGACACACAGAGAAGACAAATGTGAAGTGTCACCGGGCAGAGGAGAGGGGTACATTCCAGTAACTCGTCACAAAACCTCCATCTACTTCCAAGGGTGGCATTACTGGAGATGCATTGTTGTAGGCTGGGGGTTGTGGTCGGAAGGACTAATGGAAAACAGAAAACTCAGATCTGAAAGGGATCCACGCAGTGCATGGGGTCGTGCTGCAAACGACAGCCACCTCATCTTGCCTGAACCCCTTCCGCGTCCGGAACTCCTTGCTTCACCAGGTAACCCCGCAGTACCACTGCACCCCTCTAGGCCAAACCATCTTACAGGTGTTTCTTGCAAGGAGCCGTATTCCTGGCCATGACTACTAATTACAGCTACAACAACGGTGAATCACCATCGCCTGTACCTCCAGCACCCAAGCATTTCTTCTCGTTCTCCTGTCCCCCCACCCCATCTCAGGGCACACTCTAGCTTTGCTCCTGCTCCTCTTGAAGCACGATACTAAGACACTGAAGACCTTTTGGCTTCCTCATCAGGGGGATAATTACAAAGACAGCCTCCCTCGCCGGCTTTTGCTGAAGTCACCCGAATGGAAAGTATTAAAAATTCCAGCCCAGAGGTCTCCATGTCTGACTGAGCACAGGCAAGGGATACTCAGAGGTCCCTTCACCTCCCTCCCGAAAATAAAAAGAAAGAATTGTCCCTTATAATGAAAGAGAAGTGCCCACAGGGATACGCTGAATATCTATGAGGGGTCTTAGAGGGGAAAATTATATAAGAATATTACCCTCAGTGTTTCTATGTCTTTAACTCACCATCCCCCAACCCCAGCCCCAGCCCCAGCCTATAAAAGCAACAAGTCCCTGCCACCGACTCTTTCTTCTTATGTCCCCAAGTTCCCTGCCTCCTGGCAACGTACATCCCACCTTCTTGCATTGTTCTATTACATAGTTGAGAGGCTTGCCTTTGAGATGCTCCTCTCTTTGCATTAAATAAGATAAGCAGCCACTCCATCTTCCCTACCCACCCAATTTCCACCTGACTCATCTCCCACCACTGGCTCACATTCAACCCCTTCTGCCCTGGGAGGCAGAGGAGGCAGGGTCAGCTCCCCGCCCCTTTCCAGCTCCCCTCCCCTGGCCGCCTCTCCTCCCTCTGATGGGTTCATGGTGTTGAAGCAGGAGTGGCAGCAGGTAACAGAAACATCGGCAAGAAGGCATGAATCTAAGAACCATGTCACCTTTCCCAGCACCAGCCAGAGGAGCATCACAGCACGAGAAGCAGACAGCACCTTTAGACCACCTGATGGAAAACAAGGTCACGTGGGCTAAGTTCCTATTTCTCTCCTGTCCTTTTTCTTTTTAAATTTATTTATCTAATTTGAGAGAGGGGGCAAGGGAGGGGCAGAGAGAGAGAGAGGGAGAGAGAGAATCCCAAGCAGAATCCGTGCTATGCTGTCAGCACAGAGCCCGATGTGGGGCTCAATCCCATGAGCCGTGAGGGGCGTCTGGGTGGCCCTGATCTAATAACCTTGACATTCTTATAAAAAAGGGGAATTTGGACATTTGGACACCGAGACAGACACACACAGAGGGAAGATGAAGTGGACAGACACAGGGACAAGGCCATCTATGAGCCAAGGAGGGAGGCCTGGGACAGGCCCTTCCCTCATGCCTGCAGAGATTTTAGACTCCTGGCCTCCAGAACTATGAGACAAGACATCTCTGATGTTCTCAGGGACCCATTAGCGGTACTTTCTTATGGCAGCTATCGGAAAACACACACTCCTTTTTCTCCCAATAACCTTTTGTTTCCTCCTGATTTTTTCTTCTCTCCCTGTTGGTTTCTGAACTTAACAATGGCAGCAGTTATTATCCACTCAGATCCCTTGCTAATGAGGGACAGAAGGTGGAGAGGTTCCATAAAGAAGAATTGCCCTCGCTTTCCCCCATCGAGTCAGAAAAACAGTATATACCTCTATCCCCTTCCTCTCATTCCCAGTTGTTCTAAATCTGTTCCACAATCTTTTCCTGCTCGGTGCAAATTAATGTGTTTAACACATTCACTCCGTAGGGATTGCTATTGTTCTAGTTTTCCCTTTTTCTTTATCCCAGAAGTCATTTAGTTGGCTTGCTGGATTATTTATCGCTATTTTTACCTGTCACTGTTGACAAGCAGACAAAAAAACATGTATTGAGGAAAAGCTCTAATGAGGGAAAGGGAATTCCAGATAGAAAGATGCGAAATGCCACATTCCCTGCCCCATCTCCACTCCTCAATGGAATTGGTCTGAAGAAAAATAACATGAGAATATACATAGCCAGTAGCTTATTTGAGAACAAGGGTTTCTGCTAAAAGTAAAATCTCACCAAGTACATTAAGGTCTTACTTTTGGGGCCCTGATAACATTTCACATTCTGATGCCAGGGCAAATTTGCTACGCCAAGACAACCACATTTATTGCAATGCCATTGGCCTGTTTATAGTAGCAAATTAAATAGAGAGGAATGGTGGAGACGCCCATGTACAGAAAAACAATTTCTAAATGGAATGTATGCCATGCCTTTCTTCCTCTTTCTACAGATCATCTTCAGCGGGTGCTTATGAAGTCCCTACTTACTGAAAGGCTGAGCTGAACAGGCCAAAAAGGACTATATAAGCTTTCCCTGTGTTCATTCGTTCATCCATTCAACAAACATTTCTTTAGTGCCTGTATTTACCAGACACAGGGCAGGGTGCCAGGGATTCAGGGTGAGAAAGGAGGCGTGGCCTCCGCCATGCCCGGATTGAATCCAGCAGCATACAAGCTAGTGAGGGAGCAGACGTTAGTCAAATATCACAAGTGCAGCCGATGACCACACACTGGGTTTGGTGCTCTGAAAAGTATGGTTTGGGGGGATAGAAGACGGGACCATGCTTAGGGGAATGGACCATCAACTAGCACGGTCAAGGGGGTTGGGGCGCCACAGAAGAGGAACACAAGACATGAGCATGAGATGAAGAGGTGTGCCAGGGTAGTTAGGGTTCCAGATCAGGTCACAAGGATTTGTAAGAGGTGGAAATCTAGCAGCACTAACCCGTGCTCAAGACCCTAGGAAAAGATGGTCATGAGGTGCCCAAGATTGAGTGTGCGGTGCAGAGAGGGAAGGCAACATTTTGACACAGACACCTATTTCTTGAACATCTTCCAAAATGGTGTCATGCCCTCTCCACCTCTAATCCCCAGGCCCTCCTGTGCCGTTGAGCTCTGGACCCCAGCGCTGCTGTTGGCTAAGAGGAAACAGGAAAGGACAGTTTCCAGCATGCACAACCGTGACTGGGCATCTGCATCCACTCAAACGCTGCACTTTCCATTGCAGCTAATCTCGGGAGGGAGACGGGAGAGCACATTTATAAGAAGATAAAAGTAACTGAAGTCTTTCTCGGAGTGTATGCATGCGTGTGTGTATGTAACAGGAAGAGAGATGTTGTGGGCACAAAGGTGGGCTTATCTGGGGCTGGGTATGGGGGAGTGAATAGTTTGCTACCAACACAGCAGGAAGAGGAATGGGGAGATGGTGATTGAGAAGGAGAGTCGGAGGGTGCAATGTCTACCTTGGTGTCACCTACAAGGAGCACGAAGATATGCCATAGTGGAGGGCCCTTTCCAGTCCACTAGAGAGACTCAGGAAGCTGTCATGGGGGCCAGAGAAAGAATGATATGGGACCTATGGCTTTGAAAAGCTCCTCCTGAGTAAGACATCCAACTGGAAAGCAATAGATCCAGGGGCTGATATCTCCGATAGTTGCCCTTTACCAATCCATTTGGGCAACGTGATCACAGCTAGTCACAGGCTGGTGTGTGTGTCAACCCCTGGAGGTCATTGCAAGAATTCTCAGGGCATTATGAGGCAAGCCGTCAGAGCTGCAGGCGACACTGGGGCAGCCTCTTCACAGAAGGATGATGATAATCGCTAATACCCGGTGCCCGCCCCCCTTCTGTATGTTTAAATACACGGACACATTTCAAACTGGAACCAACCTCTGAGGTGACTACCATTTTTGTCCCCACAGCACAAAAGAATTTTTCTCCAGGTCACATAACTAGTAACGTGGCAGAGCTAGAATTCAAACGGCCAGGCGCCTGGCTCCAGAGGTTGGGCTCAAAACCATCACACTGTGCAGGCTTCCCGTGTAAATGGGGCACATCACGCGAAACTCCATCTGGACCTAAAGGTGTGCACAGAGTACCAGGGACAGACTGGGTGACCAGCATGCCCAGGACTCTACCTCGACGGAGAACCATACACACTCAAGCGTTACTAGAATGTCTGTGCCATGTGCCATGCGACATGTGACAATGTCTGTCCCACCTGGGACGGCCACCCAGGTGGCAAAACCCCCTCACCCTGGGGAGCCCCACCGATGCCTCACACCAGGCACCACAGCAACCAGCCTTCAGATATTACAGTGTTGCAGGGCGCCAGGGCGGCTCAGTCCCTTAAGGGTCTGACTTTTGCTCAGCTCATGAGCTCACGGTTCATGAGTTCAAACCCCGCATCCAACTCTGCTGACAGCTCAGAGCCTTGGAGCCTGCTTCAGATTCTGTGTCTCCCTCTCTCTTTGCCTCTCTCCGGCTCACACTCTGTCTCTCTCTCTCTCTCTCAAAAATAGACATTAAAAAAAAAAGGTATTACAGTGTTACAACTTCTGTGTCATTGATACCACAATGCTTTAGAATGATTCTGCCATTGAATGCTCTGGGGCTCCAGCTTCTAAAGGTATACAAGCCAAAAGAGAGATGCATCTCTCTTCATCCAGTAATCAAATAAGGAGGTTTCTCCAACTAGCGATTCAGAATACAAAGGGGAGACATATCCTCCCACCTCTATAACCTTCCCCACAACCCCCAAATTCACTCACCTATTAACAGGTCCCTAGCTGATTGGAGGGACCTTGGAGAGAAGAGCTTCAGGCCATAGACAACGTAAGTGGGAGGGTGCCGGGCTTTGGCCCCTGTGTCAAGAAGCAAAATAAGGCCACACAGCACACAAAAATAGATTGGTCTGCTATATGTTATGATTTGGTTGTGTCCCTAGAAAACAAACACAATATCTGAATGGTACCTATTATTTGGATTAAATGACAAAAATCTCATAGTCAGAAATTTATATCATATCATACAACTTATACCATAAAACATTCTCTCCCCCTCTCCCAGCATAATTCATATACACAAATCACCAGGAAAAGAGAAAAAAAAAAAAAAAACTCTGATGCTTGTTCTGACAATTAAGGAGAAGAATATCAAAAAGAATGTTATGCCTCTCAGACTCAACAAGATTTAGCTGAAAATGTAATTACCATCCTTAGATACAATCTAGATCTAATCAATGATCCCCTAACAGTGAAACTTCCATTTGTATTGTTCATTTCAAATGCAAAACTAATATAAGGCATTATTTGCTCTATGTGGTCTAACTTGAGCCCCACTACTATTAAGAAATAGAATTATAACTTGTGGGCTTTGATTTCTCTGTCTTAAAAAGCAAGGCGATACAGATACAAAGTTATACCCACAGAGATTGCAGAAAATGTCTTAGTGTAGAGCGGGGGAATAATCCAATTTTTAAAAACTCACCATTTATATACATTTTCCTTTGAGGAGGACCAAAAGCTTAACAGATCTCATCTTGGCCCTCAAAATGTTGTTATGAGGAGAAGTAGAAACATGTTTATTCTTCTCCTTGAATGGATAGAAAAATTATGGGAAAGATAGAACACCAAACTTTCCAGGGCAAAAGCCAATGAAGAATTTACATGTCACAAATCAGTGCACAATTCATAAGGCTCAAAACACCACCAAAAATGAATTAGGGGGAGAATATTCTTTGCAATTCATGAACTACTTTGGGTGGAAAAAGTCAAGATGAAAGTGATACGGCTTTGGATGTGAATTTTTAAAGTCACTGCCTTGAACGTGTTATATTTAGAAATGCAATTTAAATTGCCACTGCTTCTATATAGAGATGGTCCTATTCTGAGACCATCTTTTAATAGGAAAGAAAACACAGGCTGTCCGTGGGGGCTGGCTATGTTTGGCCCTGAATCCAGCCTCAGTCTTGAAGGAACATTTGCACTCTTATGAAATTTCCTTTTGAATCCAACTGGGTCATAGATTAATGGGTATGGAAATACTTTCTCTGCATTAAAAAAAAAAAGAAGTCAAAACTAAAGCCTAAGTGAGATTGTAATGCATTTCTTATCAAGTGAAAAGCAAAATAACTCTGGTTGCTACAGACAGATACTTGGTATACAAACACACAAGACATTCCTCAAAGCGACACCATACAGGAGATATAATTAAAGAGCGACCTCCCGCTTGTCCCGATTCTTCCTTTTCCTAAAAGGTTTAAAAATACATTTTCTAGGAATTGAAAGTCTGGCCTTGAACAAGTCTGTGCTACAATCTTAAATCTGGCAAGTCAAACTTTGTTAATGGGCAGGGGAATGCTTCCTTGTAATTGTAATTTATGAAACAAAACGTAAGGCTGGCTCCCTCACAAACAGCCTGCCCTCATCATCCACCAATGCCTCACCTCACTGCATGTTCTGGGTCCCCAAACCGTTCTAAGCGTGACCCTAACAGGTGGCACAGACATGACTTTTATTTTCCTTCATTCCTAAGAAAGTCCCCTAATAAAATTCCTTTGCTCTCCAATTCCTTCTTTCCCATGCAAATCAATCATCAGACCCCCCCAAGGATTGCTTTTTCTTTTTTTCAAGAGAAAAAATTCCACTAGTTCCACCAGGTCAAGTCTGATCAGTCTTTTTTGCAACTCCTCCAACTATCCCTCCCCCCAACCCCCCCCCCACCTCCGCCATGTGGTTTCAACTTGAAAATGCCCTGGGGAAGCTCCCCTGACATCAGCTGTGGGGCATCCTGGAGGCTGTCTGCGCATGCGTCTGATTTCCCACCAGCCCCACCCACGTGTAGGAGGTCTGGGCCAGGGCAGCTTCTGGAAGGGCGAAGCCAGAGAATCAACACCTCCGGGGACCCCACCTCCGGAGAGTCGTGGTGCACGTGGCTAAGGGGACAAGGCCATTCGAATCATCCCCATAGCAAGACAGTGGGCTAGTCAAAGGCTTCAAAGTTACTAAGACAAACATAAAAGGTGTTTATTATAAGGGAAGATGGGGTGTCAGAGAACCTGGGGTGCAGCTGGGCCTCGGTGGTGAGTAAATCTGGGCTGTTAACCCTGTTAACTAGGTCACGCTGCGACCACCCCATGTCAGCTGGCTGCAGGTGTCAGCCCTGGGCTCTGTGCGGCCTCAGTCCGCAGGGCAGGAGAGAGAGCACCTCATACCTGCAGAGTCTGCACACGTTCTCGTCTGGCCACATTCAGGACCTGGTATTTTTTTGGGCCGGTGTGAATGGCCAGGGCACCAAGAGCTAACATTTGTCCCACCTTTCTTGTGCCCCAGGCACCACTCTACCCACGTGGCCAGTCCTCGGGACACGCCAAGAAGTACTTACTATTCTCATTTTGCCAAGGATAATCTGCGGCATAAGTTTTAATAATAATTTTTTGCGAAATTACGAAATGTACCCCCGGCTTCCCAGACAGAAAGCGGTGTGGCGGAGCAAGGATTCGGAGGCTGGGTGGGCACTGGCCTCCCGGCCGCCTGGCCACTGCATGCTGACTCCCGACAACAACCGGGCAGAGGAGCCCATTGGGCTCAGGCCCCATCAGGCCCCAGGACTCAGCCAGACTTCACTAACGTTCATTCATAATCGTCATTCTTGAAACACATAATGTAAACGTCACTTGTGTGAAGCAGAAATACAGAGAGCATGAGGAGAAGCATTAGTAATAGTTTTGGGGTGTTCAGCCCAAATGTCCATCAGCTGAGGAATGGATAAAGAAGATGTGGTTTACATACACAATGGAACACTACTTGGCAATGAGAAAGAATGAAATCGTGCCATTTGCAACAATGTGGATGGAACTGGAGGGTATTATGCTAAGTGAAATAAGTCAGTCCGAGAAAGACAGATGTCACAGGTTTTCACTTATACGTGGATCTTGAGAAACTTAACAGAAGACCATGGGGGAAGGGAAGGGGAAAAAATAGTTACAAACAGAGAGGGAGGCAAACCATAAACACTGAGAACAAACAGAGGTTGATGGAGAAGAGGGGAAAATGGGTGATGGGCATCGAGGAGGGCACTTGTTGGGATGAGCACTGGGTGTTCTATGTAGTGATGAATCACAGGAATCTACTCCTTAAGCCAGGAGCACACTGCACACACTCTATGTTAGTCAACTTGACAATAAATTGTATCAAAAAAAAAAAAAAAAGACTTTGAACTCTAGAGGGTGGAGAGGGTATAGAACATTAACGGCATACTCTGTCCACTGCTCTGGGGCACTGTTCACTGACGTGAACCCCCATCGTTAAAATAGGAGTTGGCTGGGGGCGCCTGGGTGGCTCACTCGGTTGAGCGTCCGACTTCGGCTCGGGTCATGATCTCACGGTCCGTGAGTATGAGCCCCGCGTCGGGCTCTGGGCTGATGGCTCAGAGCCTGGAGCCTGCTTCCGATTCTGTGTCTCCCTCTCTCTCTGACCCTCCCCCGTTTGTGCTCTGTCTCTCTCTGTCTCAAAAATAAATAAACATTAAAAGAAATTAAAAAAAAAAATAGGAGTTGGCTGTTTCATAGTTCGTTACAATGGTACCGATCTGTTTACTCAGATATCTGTTTGTGCCTGGTGATGGGTTTTTTCTCACTTTAGCATTAGCAAATCAGCATTAACAAATAAATGCCTGAGCATTTTTAACTATACACTTCAGTCCCCATTGCATGTGGAGCAAAAGGGGGAAAGCTGGGGACCAGGCAGCCACTGCCCTACAGAGAGAAGAGCCCCAGTAAAACCAGAGCCAGTAAGTATTCCGTGACTCATACTGGGGTATATATAAGGATCCAAAACATTTTAGAGAAGGCGGTAGAGGTGATAAGCAGCAACCAAAAGGTCAAATAATTCCTAACAGATGACTACTAAAATGCTACTTCAGGGGCCCCTGGGTGCCTCAGTCGGTTGAGTGTCCAACTCTTGGCTTCAGCTAAGGTCATGATTCCAGGGTCGTAGGATCGACCCCAGCTTCAAACTCCATGCTGAGCGTGGAGCCTGCTTAGGAATCTCTCTGTCACTCTGACCCTCCCCTGCTCCTTCTCTCTCTCTCTAAAAATGAAACAAATAATAAAATAAGATGCTACTTGAGTCTAAATATGGTAGAAATTTGACAAGTTACTTTAAAAATTAAAAAGACATAGGCAAAAGAGTTTCTGTAAGCTTAGCTTATAATTTAATTTAGTTTATAATTTAATTTCACAGAATGATATATTTCAGGGCCAACTTCTTAGCTTTCCTGTCTGTGAATCTTGACAAATGGGTCAATGCAGCTGTCCAACCAAGGAGGCAGTGAAATGGACATCAAATGGTGCCCAACGTGCCATCCACTCTGCCACCCTTCTATTTTACGGTTTCCCACTACCTCAGCATTTCCCCCAATGACAGTGACCGACAGAGGGAAGGGTGATCACTTAAGTTCTGCCCTGATTTCATGGCAGAAATTAAGTATAAAAGCATTCAGAGAAGGCAATTTGGAGTGGCTCATGCTTTAAAGAATACTATTTTTTTGAGCAAAGGAAATACACAACTGAAGAGATAAACCTAATTTAATTTTCAGTTGAGAACCACTAAGACTCAGTTGACCTTCTTATTTCTAAGATTGAGGACTGAGAAAAATTTTTATAGGTCATTTAATATCATTCCTCTGACAGACACTACCCCCACCTAGGTGATCAAGGTCAACACCAACAGCGGTTAAGTCACGTAGACAGTACATAGCCTCAACGTGTTGTGATGAAAATGGCTTTTCCCCTCAATGGTCTTGCTCCCAAAATTCTATAACCCCGGTCTAATCATAAAATAGACATCAGATAAATCCCGACTGAGGGGCAGTCTACAAAATCCCTGACCAATACTCCTCAAAACCATCAAGCTCATCAAAAAATAAGCAAAGTCTGAGAAGCTGTCATGATAACTAAACATAATGTGCTATTCTCGATGAGGTCCTCAAACAGAAAAGGCACATCAGATTAAAACTAAGGAACTCTGAGTAAAATATGGACTTTGGTTACTAACAATGTATCAATATTGGCTCACTACTTGCGACAAATGTCACAACTGGATGCAAGAGGTAAATAACAAGTAGGGGAACTGGGTGTGGGGTATGTGGGAACTCTCTGTACTATCTTCCCAAGCGCTCTGTACCTCTAAAGCTGTTCCAAGATCGGAAGCGTATTCGCAAAAATCATTCCCGATGATTTTGTATATAACAGGAAGTGGTACCAAATGTCCTCTCTGTATAGTTGCCGTAGTTCACCGAGGAGAACACATAACAAGATACAGCCCTTGCTCTTTGGAGTTGGTACTGTAAGCAACGAAATGATAACTACGCCAAGTGGAAGGAGACAAGGAAAGAAACATTTACAGAGGACTGAGTCACTCGAGGCCCTGCGCCGGGCTCATTACATGTATTGTCCAATCTGCTCGTTCACCAAATCCAACTGAGGCTGCTCTTGTTCACAGTTTAGCCGTAAAAAAGTTGCTAAGATTCGTCAAGTGCTTCCACCGTACTATCGGATACTGTGCTGAGCACCTGAGCACCTTATCTTGTCCAATCCCCTTATGCTCCTCTGTCATGATTTCCTCTCTCACAGACGAAAAACCTGAGATGCAGAGAACTAACTTGCCCAAGATCTCATACTTTGTACATGGTCAGGCTGGATTCAAATCCCTAAATCTGCATGCCACCCCAGCGTTTGTCATGTATCATTTGAGATCACCACCACTGTCATCCCCTGTCGGGGGTGGGAGGGCGGTGAATGCAGATTCCCAGGCGCTGCCTCAGCCACCCCAACTCAGAATCCCTGCTGCTGCTGGGAAAGACACCTGAGTCTGGCTCTGTGCAGGAGATGCCAGTTTTCTGCTGCCCCTTAACGTATCCTACTGAATTTTGCTTCCCGGGTGATCATCAGTGGTTGCTGTTGGTTAGACCTGTGCACAGATCTGGGTACGCCAGTTAAAAGCTTCCTCGTCCATCCACTGCTTTATTGCCAGTCTGATCCTCAGATGCTGCCAGTATCCACCTGAACCATCACTTTTTAAGCTCTGCTAGACCTGTTTTCTTTTATAACCAGACACATCTCTTTCAGGCCCAGGGTCTACTGTACCGTATCTATCAGCACGTCATTAATTCTGCATTTACATCTGAAATATACAGTGTTATGCAAAACTGTGACTTCTATTTTGCTATCTTCTGGTTTTAACAACTTGCTCAAAATCTGCCACCTGTGTTCTCCAGAAGGAAACAAAAAAAAAAAAAAGAAAAGTCGGTCAATCACTCTCAGAGCAAGAAGTGTCTGAATTTATTAATAACCCCTCCCCCTACAATGTCAAAACAATGTCATTTCTGGAAAGCACTTTGGTCCATCTGATGACCGGGGCTGGCGTCGGCAGCAGGCTTGAGAGCCATCTCTGCGCCCAGCCTTGGTCAGCTCCCCTGACCATCTCCTTTCTGAGGTCTGCACATTTATAAACTGGAGACAATAAATTTGCCTTCTAAATGCCCACATGGTTCAGTCAGATTGCAAGAGGAAACATTTTGCAGCTACCGTATTTTCTCTCCCCACCAGAACTGTTAAAAAAAAAAAAAAAAAAAAAGCCAAATCAAATCAGGGACTAATCTACTTAGAAATCGGTGTACAAGAATTAATAAACAGGTGTCTGGCTATGTCTTACTATGACAGCAAGAGAAGTCATTTCTTAACTCCCTCACTATGACACGCTTGCTTGGAGAAAGGAATAGCTACTTGACTGAGTCCTCGAGGAGCTAGACCAACATAGACAATATAACTCCAACTTAGAACGATGACATAGGGTTGTTGCTAACAGACTTGACAAATCCACAGGGATTATGCAGCTGTATTCACCATCCACCTTTACTAGCATGTTCTGCATTATTGCTGAAGGTACATGCGGGAAATGAATGTTTAACAGCACGTAACACCCCTCCCCCAAGTCACCCAGAAAAACGGTGACACTGAGGTGTCATCACTAGAAAGGAGGGTTTATTTACTGAAGCAGAAGGGGAGGACGTGGCATCTAGGGTGGGCTCGAACAAAAAATTTCAGAGTTCCACATCTCTGCTCACTCCAGCTAACCCAGATTTCTGACGATAATCACAACAATACATCTTAATACCCTAATTATGCTGCTTCTACTCATCTTGACATTCAGACTCTGGAATAAAAAGAAGATGTATTATATGTAAACCAATTACGGGGAACAGAGGAATTTAACAAGATAGCAACGTATGCCATGTGATCGTCCAATTATAAGCTTTTCTTAATTACTATGAGCTAAACATGAGCTATCACAGATTTAAAAGCAGTCCTAAATCCTGGATATGAATTTTTTAAAAGCACAATGGAGCTAAGATCAAGCTTCCTTTCTCCGGTTTTCTTGGGGGCCCACAGCTCACCCTAACAAAGAAGAGAAAGCCCTCTAAGAGCTGAGAGGTCCACCGGGCAGGGGATTAGACCAAAGGCATGCGGTAGCCAGGGTACCTGCAGGGACAGTGCCGGACCCTGTCACTTAGCATCCTGCAAGGGAAGGGCGGCTGGGTCAGAGGAAGCTATGTGTGATTCAGAGCTCACGGAAGGATGCCGGAGCACCAACAGGTCAGTATCGGCGAACCCAGCATCTCAGTTCTAAATGAGCCCAAAATCATGTGGGAGAAAAGTAACAATACTCTCGAAAATGTGGACTAGGAGGAGATCAGCTTCATGTAAAGAGAATAATGGTTCATGCTTACACAACTGATATTACCAATAACGATAGCTCCCACTTACTAAGCAATGTCTATGTTCCAGGCACCGTTTTAAGGAATTTAAACAGATTATTTAATCCCGACAGGCATTTTTATCATCCTTATTTGCATGCAGAGAAACAGAGACATGGCAAGTACATGTATCTTCTTCTGAGTTCAACGTTCAAGCGGAGGAACCAGGAAACAAAAGCAGGCAGTCTGACTGCAGGGCCCGGCCTTCCCACACTGGGCTGCATGGTCTACCCTGACATGAGTCCAGCGGGACAGAAAAGACCCTCGCCACCCTGTACACCCCCCCACCACCACCACTGCCACTCACACCACGCTCTCAGATCTAGCCTGAAATCGGCAACCATGCATTCATATTTCTATGTATATATTCAATAGATGCACATTGATATATATTTTGCCTCTTGGACAGATTTTGTTCCCCTCTCTTCAACACAAGCAGACGAGACAAGCTACTTGCCTGTTATTCGAAACTTACGTGTATTGGCGAGGCGGGGTCGGGCTGAACGCTCTAGAACACAAATCAGAAGTGTCTGTGTCATCATCTCATGATTTCAAGGATACATTAGTGATGGTAAGAATTAGATGTGGTCTTGCCTTTAACAGGGAATACTGGCAGCTGGCCATGACAAGGCAGAAGAGGAGCACCCACATGTCTTTGCAAAAGCCTTGGTTCAAGGTCAGAAATCCGAGTAGGGAAACCAGGACAATGAGTAAAACTGCCAGCACATTTTCCTTGACATCTTCAGTTCTGGGGAAAATAAATAAGAACCAAGGAAGTAAAAAGTGAGTCTGTTCCTCAAGATAATACTGGAATGCTTCTAAAATGACTGACATGAACAGAATAGTTTGGCTTTTTAAGCTTTTGAAGCATGCCTTTATATGTGGTAACAGCATTTTAAGGCTTCTTTCTTTCTTTCATTATTCTTGTATTTTATAAGCGAAATCCCTATTTTAATCCCGAACTTCTGTTATTGGAAGAAACGAAATATAACTCCATGAGTCTCTTTGATCACTAAACTGGGTTTCCTGGGGGGAGAACAATTAACTATTCCACCTATGATAGTGAAATGTCTTTCAGACGAAGAGCTGTGCTGGTTCCTTTAAGTGTGGCAGGCGGGAGGTGGGGGGAGGCAGAGGAGGTGCCTTATCACCTGGCTGAAGCAGGAAACCCCTCCTCGATACAATCTCCTCAGCCAGAATCCCCTTCCCAGTTTCAGGAGCTGGAGAGCTGACGTGTAAGAGGGTCTGACTGAGGTGTGTTGTGACCACAGTCTCACTGGGACCGAGAGGGACCTTTGCATAAGAGGTGTGCTCATCCGAAGGTGGGCATGCTGTCGCTGGGTGTGAAGGTAGACAGGGTAAGGGAGCTTTAAGGTGCTGAGACAAGGGGATGAAGGCTGGATCTTGGAGGCTAAGCAGAATGGGGGAGGCAACAAGGGCAGAGGAGGCTGCTAGGCAGGAGAAAGCGGACGGGCCCAAGTGCTTGGCATAGCTTGGCATTGGCAACGTTTGAGGATGGTCAGTGGCTGGGACTATGACTTTAGAGGTGAAAGGCTTGTATGGGAGGAGGCTTTACATGGGAGGGCATAGCGATGGGTGGAAGAGGCTGAAATGGAGCAAGGGAGAATGGTGTGGCCACAACGTCAGGAGTTCAGATGGGTCATTCCCAAGAAAGCTGAGCATATTGGTTTTTTTAATGTTTATTTATTTATTTTGAAAGAGAGAGAGAGCATGAGTGGGGGAGAGGAGCAGATGGAAAGAGAGAGAGAGAGAGAGAGAGAGAGAGAGCAAATCTTAAGCAGGCTCCACGCTCAGCACAGAGCCCAACACGGGGCTTGAACTCACGAACCGTGAGATCATGACCTAAACCGAAATCAAGAGTCGGATGCTCAGCCGAGTCATCCAGGAAGCCCAAGAATGATACGCATATTTTTTTACCTCGCCAATTGTCGCTCAGGAACATACCGATCTGTCCCATTAAATGATTTTCAGAACGGGACAGGTATCTACTGTACTCCTGGCAAGCAGGCACTCCTGTGTTTTTCCAAATTAATATACTTTATTTTGTAAGAGCAGTTTCAGATTCACAGCAAAAGTGAGGGAAAGTACAAAGAGTTCTCGCATAGCCCACCCCGCAAACACGCGCACACACACACACACACCCGCCCCCTCCCCATCGACATCCCCCACCAGAGTGGTACATTTGTTACTATCGACCAACCAACATTGACACATTGTTATCAACCAAAGTCAGGAGTCTACATTATGGTTCATTCTTGGTGTTGTACATTCTATGCGTTTGGACAAATGTGTAGTGAAATGTATCCACCATTACAGTATCATGTAGATTATTTTTACTGCCCTAAAAATCCTTTTCTGCCTACTTACCCTGCTTTCCCCCAACCTCTGGCAACCACTGATCTTTTTATGTCCCCACAGATTTTCCTTTCCAGAATGTCATACAGTTGGAATCATACAGCGGGTAGCCTTTTCAGGTCAGTTTCTCTCACTTAGTAAGATGCATTCAAGCTTCCTTCATATCTTTATATGGCTTGATAGCTCATTTCTTTTTATCACTGAATACTATTTTAGTATATGGAATACATCCATATGGTGTATGGATGTACCATGGTTTACCCTTTCACCTATTGAAGAACAACTTGGTTGTTTCTGAGTCTTGGCAACTATGAATAAAGCTTCTATAAATATCCATATGTAGGTTTTTGTGTTAGCCAAAGCTTTCAACTCATTTGCACCAAGGAGCATGACTGCTGGATCCCATGGTAAGAACATGTTCAGTTTTGCAAGAAGCCACCAAGCTATCTTCCAAAATGGCCTTGCCATCTTGGATTCCCTCTAACTATGAAGGGAGTTCCTACTGTTCCACATCCTCGGCTACACTTGGTGTGGTTGGTGCTTTGGATTTGGCCATGCTAATCAGGGTGCAGTACATATCACTATTGTTTACCTTTGCAATTCCCCAATGATACGACGTGGAATGTCACTGCATATGCTTATTTGCTACCTGTATATCTCCTTTGGTGAGGTGTCTGTTCATACCTTTTGCTTATTTTTTAATCAGGCACTTGAGATGTATAGAAGCAAGACGCATAGAATGTGAAGAACTCAGATATTATCATGCTCAAGTTGAAAGTTAAAAGAAAAAAAAACAACTCCTGGGGGGACCAAGATTCCTCCTTTGGTGGAAAGGAAAATTTATGGGATTTTTTTTTTTGTTTGTTTTCCACTATGTGCTTTTTATAGAGCTGAATATATTTTGTTAGTTCAGGTCCATAAAATCCGTTATGTAGTTTTTAGTGTGCTCATAACATTTCACTGTATACTTAAAGATATCTAAAGCTTAGGAAAATTTTTTTAAATCAAAAATTTCAGTTAAATGACCAGACATTTTTCCTATTTAGGAGGGAAAAATAACGTTCCTGAAAAATATTCCCCCCCACCACCGGTTTCTCCCCCAGCACGACTCCATTCCTCTGCCCCAGCACCCCATGACTCCACTCTCACGGCTCCTTATGCATCTGTATTTCAATATCGGGTTAAAAAGTTTACTCACTGGGCAAGGAGTTCTGTGATTGAGGCAGTACAGATAAGTCAGAAAGATTTATCTGGCAGAGGCTGACAAGATGCACTGGAGAGGAAATAGAGCAGAGTGGGATAAACAACACTCCAGGGGAGAAGGAACGAGGGCCTGAGAGGGCAGTGGGAAACTGGAGAGGCAATGTGATGTCAAGACACAGCACAGAGCAGGGCAGAAAGGAATGGATTGTGCACAGTGAAAGGCTGGCTGAAAGAACAAAGAAGGTCTCAAGATTTCAATGTGGGGAAGAAAGGATCATGGCAACATCAATGGCAGAAGTTGGGAAGGGGAGCTGGTTTGCGAAGGGAGGTTGATTTGTTTGGTCACTCAAGAGGGCTCAGCACTGCTCCAGAGGCTTGGAATACATCACTGAGCAGAACTTTTGGAGCACTCCTTCCAGAGGGCCATGGCATGAAATAAGTAATACGCACACTGCATAAGGATATTAGACAGCGTTTGAGGATGATTCACGCAATCAAAAAATGATCAGAAGGTGAGAAGAACTGTGGCGGTGGGGGTGGGGAACTGCTGTAATTTTAAGCAGGAAGGTCAGGCTAAGCCCCACAGGGAAGTGCTACTTGAAAGGCGAGGGGGAGGGGCGCCTGGGTGGCGCAGTCGGTTAAGCGTCCGACTTCAGCCAGGTCACGATCTCGCGGTCCGTGAGTTCGAGCCCCGCGTCGGGCTCTGGGCTGATGGCCCGGAGCCTGGAGCCTGTTTCCGATTCTGTGTCTCCCTCTCTCTCTGCCCCTCCCCCGTTCATGCTCTGTCTCTCTCTGTCCCAAAAATAAATAAAAAATGTTGAAAAAAAAAAAATTGAAAGGCGAGGGGGATGGCCACGCAGATATCTGAGAGGAGAGGAGAGGGAACAGACAATGCAAAGCCCTCAAGGCTGGAGGAACGCCTGGCTTGGTGAAGAATGGCAGGAAGACCCGTATGGGTGGGAAGGAGTCCATGGCAGTAGCAGGAAGTGAGGTCAGAGAGCAAAGCAGTGGCTAGATCATGGGGACTCTGAGGCATTCTGAGCACTTTGGCTTTCATTCATGAGTGAAATGGGGGGCACCGCAGGGTGGTCAGCAGAACAGCATGTTACAATATTGTACAGGGAGGGGGGCACCTAGGTGGCTCCATTGGTTAAGCGTCTGACTCTTGATCTCTACTCAGGTCATGATCTCATGGTTCGTGGGATCGAGCCCCATGTCAGGCTCTGTGCTGACAGTGCAGAGCCTGCTTGGGATTCTCTCTCTCCCTCTCTGCCCCTCCCCACCCCGTCTCTCTCCAAATAAATAAATAAACTCAAAAAAAAAAAAAAAAAAAAAACAGTGCACAGGGAGAACAGGTAGAGGCAGGAGATGCTATTGCAGTGGCCCTGATGAGAGACAAAGGTAGCTCAGACAAGGGTGGTCACATGAAAGGTGGGAAGATGTAGCAGATACATCTGGAGAAACAGTGAACACGATTCCCTGTGAGAGGCTGACTGAGGGTGTAAAAGAAAAGAAGATACAAGGTTGACTCCAAGATGTTTAACCTGAGAAATTAGAAGGATGGGGTTGTCGTCAGCTGAGGTGGGGAAGACAGCTGGTGGAGCAGAAGGGAGACGGGGCAGTGGTAAAGAACTCAGTTTTGGACTGTGGTCATGAGATGTCAGGCTGGTAGATGGAGAGACAAGTCTGCAATTCAGGAGGGAGGTCCAAATCTTAGTTGTTGGCACCTCGGCGGTATTTAAAGCCATGAGACTAAATGCAATCACTAAAGAAAAGAGGGTAGACAGAGAAAGAAAGGAGACCGAGACCAAGGGCCGTGAAGCACCCAAAATCAAGGGGGTCAGGAGGCAGAGGCTACCTGCACGGGTGACTGTCCCGTGAAGCAGTAACCAGCTAGGCAGAAGGAAAACCAAGAGAGGGCTGGATCCTGGAAGCCAAGAGAGGAAGCATACCAAGGAGGAGGATCGACTCTGTCAAAGGTGGTAAATGGGTCTAGTAAAATGATGACTGACCAGTGAAGTCAACGGTGACCTTGACAAGTGCAGTGTTGGAGTCGGGAAGCAAACATATGGGTTTATGAGAAAATGAGAGAAGAGAGAAGACAAACAAGCACAGGCAGCTCTTCACGGAGTTTTGCTGCAAAAGAGCACAGAGATACCAGACAGTGGTTGGCGGGAAAGTGGGCCAAAAGGACTTTCGAGGATGGGAGAGATGAGAGCGTGTTCTCAAGATGGCGACACTGACAATGAGATTGTTTGAAGAGCATGAACGATTCTCCCCCTACTTGTTACGGGGCTGCCTCCTCGCCTTATATCTATCTTGGTGTGCATGTTTCCTCCTCAGGAAACACTTCCGCAACCACCTGTTCTGACGTGGTGTCCCTTGTCCCCCACTTTCCTCTACCCCAGGCCTTTATGTGTGTCCTTCACGGCACCTATTCCACTCTATTTCAGCCTGTCTCATGCAGTAGAATACAAGCCCCGTGAGGGTAGGGACCACACCTGTTCCACTCACTGCTCTGTTCTCAGTGCCCAGTGCAGAGCCTCACATGGAGCAGGTGCCTGTGGTTTGGGTGGTTTTTCCTTTTACTAAATTTGTTGAATTAATGAAAAAATGAATAAAACGATGCCCAGATGGGCAGCTTTTTATTTTAGCTTTTTATTTTATTTTAGATCGTAACTAGAGAAATGAAAATAAAACCTATGTGTTTTGCATGATGGGGTAATAGCAGAATAAAAACTGTATAAGAGAAAATAAAGGAGATTAAGGACAAGTCCAAAAACACCTGAGTAGAATGAATGCCAAACCAAAAGCAAATAGGAGATGTTGAAATCACAGGAACCGTGAAGGTACAATCAGAGAATAAGGAAGTATTTTCAAGGAAAATCAGCCTGAGTTCCAGAGTAAAGTTGAAAATTATGAAGCAGAAAGCCTTAAGCTATGAGAGTTTATAGCAATGATTAGCTCAATTTCAGTGCTTTTAATTCACCAATTTCTTCTACTTCCTGCTCAACCCTTACGGTTTGTTTTTTATTATGCATAACTTCCTTATAAACTTTAATTTGGCAACTCAAGTTCATTAATCCATGGGGGATTTTAAATATAATGTCCCCCAATGAATGTCAAAAGGTAATTTATTGATGCCTTTTGGAATTTTACAATCATCATAAAAAATGTATTGTGTAAGTTCCTGCTTTCTTAAACAGGCCTTTCAGATCATAACTGTCCTCACAAAGAAGGTGAGCTGGCGAGGGATGCCATAATACAGCCCTACACTGTACTCAAGGCCATGCTGAAGTGGTGACTTCTCACTCCTAGAATCTGTATTGTCACAAAGCTCCCAGGTGATTCTGGTCCACGGTCCTGTTTGGGGAATACACTCTCCCTGCAAAGGTCCCAAGCTGCTTGGTTTTTCTAGGTTAGTGTTTGGGCTTTTCTTCCTCTGTGCTTGCTGTCAGTTCGGGCCTCATGTCGTCTGATCTCCCCTCTTAATTGACCGTGAACTGGAAAACCAGATCCCCACGTGTGCTGGGAGATGCCTGAAAGTAGGCTGATATGGGCTCTGAAAACAGGATGATTTCCCCTACGAATTAAGGGCCTAAATGTGTCTGGACTTGACAGCATCTACTTTGGCTACACTAATTTTATTTTATTTTTATTTATTTTTCTTCTTTCTGGGTTCTGGGCCACATTCCAGGTCATAATAACAGCAACAGCAGCTAATATTTAAAGGACACTTTCCATAGCTAATTTTATTTAAACCTCATAATCTCCCTGTATATAGATGATCCCCATTTAGCAGACAGGAAGCTGAGGAACAGGGAGGTTTCACAGTCATCCTTAGATCACAGCACGGGTAAGTGGTGGCACGGGGCTTGATCCCCAGGGGCTCCCTGTACCAGCTGAGTGACCCATGCCTAAGAACGTAATGCTGTCTCTACAAATCCCTTAACACTGAATTCAAACCCACTGCAACAGAAGCGATTAAAACTATAAAACTGTAAACTTTTTAAAACTGTAATAATCCTCATCATCCTTTTCCAGACTTTAATTAGATTTTCAGTTAATCTGTTGCCACTGAGTGCATTTAAATAATGTACACCTAGAAATGTACAGAAACATTCGTTTTTAATATGAAGGGCTAACACGAGGTAGTCCAACTTTCAGCAATTCCTTTTAAACAGAAAAAAAAATTAATATTTCAAAAAAAAAAAAAACCTAAAACTAACTCATCTAACAGGATGTGTTATTTTGGATGATTCCAGTTATGTTTGAAATGTTCATCTTAAGTGTGTGCCTCTGGGGTGACGTAGTGTTGTTAGAAAAACCATTATAACTCCATTCCCTGACTTGTGGGTCCTGAAATTTACTGTTGTAATTTTGCATGACTATAGTTTTTTAGTAAGACATTACTATAACAATCAGTCACTGAGGGACCAACCATAGGATGGCAGGCAATCAGCTTTCCCGCCGCCCCCACTGGCTGGCATTTAACTGTGAAACTCCACATTTGCTGATGACAGTGTCAGTAAAGGCATGTTGAATCTTCTTTTCTTTTTTAAATGTTTATTTATTTTTGAGAGAGAAAGAGAGAGTAAAGGAGCAGCAGAGAGAAGGGGACAGAGGATCTGAGGCAGGCTCTGCACTGACAGCAGAGAGCCTGATGCAGGGCTCGAACTCACAAACCATGAGATGGCGACCTGAGCCAAAGTCAGATGCTTAACTGACTGAGCCACCCAGGTGCCTCAAGCCATCTTCGATTTTCAAACCAACACTCCCATCAGAACTGCACAGCCCCTGAAGATGAAAATCCCGTCCTTTGTATATCGTGAGGTCGGGGGCAGGGATGGATATGGGAAGTTCCCAACCCGGCCCCGTCTCCACCGTGCTTTAACTAACTGGACCTTCTCCCTCCCTCTTCTCCCTCCCCGCCCAGCGACTGCATCTTCAACCCTGCGTTTCATCTTGACAAACAATGGAAAGAAGAGATGAGAAAGAGTAAAGGGTTTAAAGGAGAGATTAATGTTCCAATTAGTGTATCTCAGACAAGAGTGAGAAGTAGCCTCAGCTGTTGAGGAGAAAAGCTAGAAATCACAGGGCTCCATCCGCCCTCCTCTCCCCCTGCCCGCATCCAGTCAGCCAGGCCCCACACTACCCATGAACCCCAAGCCCTCCTACAAAAATGTGGCAAACCGTGAATAGACCAACACATAATACTGTCCCCAGAGCCGACCTTAAATCTGAACAGTGTTCCCCCAATTCTCTAATCTCCTACTGTAATTGCTAAATTACAATTTCTCCAGTGGTCAAGATCTCACGGCTTCGCCTTTGGGTTTGCAGCACAAAAGCCATACCTCTTGAAAATGTTCCAGAGAACCTTAGCAAGTGGCAATTTCTTTTTTATAAGCATGTGAGTGCCCTGTTATGCCCCCATTGTGTCTTCTCCGTACGTTTGCATGCTCAGTGGCTTACCGATCAAGTAACGCCAACAAGGTAAGTCGATCATACCAGACTTTAATCCACTTGCCAGGGAAAATGATAAACTTGTAAAACTGCTCTCGGTTAAATTTTCCTTGTGTTGAAGAACATGACGAGTCTTCCAGATCCTGACTCAGATGCTTTTACATACCAAAAGAAACAACAGAGAAAGGGTTTCATACTGACATGTTATTGTCATAAACGTACCTCATAATAAAACAGTATAGAAAGCAGATGTTCAAATTCTGAAATGTAAACCAACATATTTCATTAAAAAGGGTACTCTAAGAGAAAGATAATGATCAACAAAAAGGGTCTTTCTTACCAACACACTTCCATTCCGTTATAACGTACCATTAAATTTATGCTACTCCCATCAAAACACTGATGTTAATTAAGGCCAAGAAACTGCCATGAAAATAGTTCTCATAAAAGATCAGAATTTAACTAAAGATCTTAAATGGATTAATTTTTTAAAGATATGTTATTTAATGCAACATCAGAATAAATATTTAAATTTTACTAAGAGTAAAAAAATTTTCATTGCCAATTTTGTAGGTCATTGGTGAGGCCTGATATAAGAAAAAACGGAAATATCTATAGAAAAAATCTAAACCAATAAAATAGAAACAGGAAAATTTAATTCCAGATTCAAAATGTTTTAAGCCCAGATTCATTTCTGGTTGGCTCTAATCTTGTGGAGAAGAATTTAATTTTGAAAAGAAAATTCCTCTTCATTGATTCGTCTAACATACTTAATGAGTAACTCTTCTGAGCCCGGCACAAGGTTGGGAATAGGAAAATAAAAAAGAATACGGTGGACTCAGTCTGTGGCAGCCTATTGCCTGTAAGAAGACACCTCTTAGACATTCAACTGTCTCACAGACTCAAAACCAGATGCTGAATGCATGCCAGGGCCCGACATGGGACTAAATCCCAGAAAACGTGAGATCATGACCTGACACAAAATCAAGAGTCAGATGCTTAGCCAACTGAGCCACCCAGGTGCCCCTAGGGTACCATGCTTTTTAAAAATGAATAGTTTCATTCAATATTGAATCAATGCAAATACATATCTTTTAAATGTGTGTAGAGTATTAAAAAAACCCCACGAACCCCAATTGAGTGAATAGCTGTGTGGCTATCACCCAGTATAACAAAAAGGGCATTACCGCTAGCATAGAAGTTCCCTGGGGGCCACACCGCGGACACCTCTCCTTCCCTATTCCTTCAGGGATCATCACTGTCCTGAGTTTGGTGTTTATCATTCCTTTTGTTTTCTTCTGTTTTACTCTGCTTATTACATCCATAACTTCTATACTGTTTATGTTTTTGAACCTCGTGGATATGAAACCACAGCCTATGTATGCTTCTGCAACTCGCCTTTGTTCCCTTCCATTCCACATTATGTTCCTGAGCCTGATCCATGCTGTTTTACAGCTGTGGCATCTATTTTCACAGTTGAATAATACTGCATTATACGGACATGCCATAATTTACTTATCTGCTTTACTGTTGGATATTTAGGGTCTTTTTTTTTTTTCAAAAAAAATTTTTTTTACTATTACACTGCTATGAACATTTTTGGAAATGTCTCCTGGTACATATGTGCAAGGATTTCTTTAGAACAGACACCTAACATACACTTAGGAATGGAATTGCTAAGAATGCAAATGTTCAGCTGTACCACACGTTCAGCTTTACTAGGAAGCAAATGGACGCTTCCAGAAAGCGCACAAATGCAATTACTGGATATGGAAATGTTCAATTTACTAGAAAACACCTTGGAAAAATAAGATTTCTAAAGTGATTCTATCAGTCTGTACTCCCACTAACAGCAGACAAACATCGTGTCGCTCCCCATCCGCACCAACATTTGATAGCATCAGGTACTTTTTAGTTGTTGCTAATCTGGCATATAAAATATTTCAAATTTATTCTAATTTGCATTTCCCTCATTATTAATGAAGTTGAGCATCTTCGTCCACTTTTAGTTTTTGGCTGCTTGTTTGTCTTTTATTAGCTTATATGTGTCTACGTGTGCATGTGTGTGTATATATGCATATATGTACCCATATGGTCAAGACCTTTATTAATCATGCGTGTTACAGATATTTTCCCAGTTTATGGCTTGTCTTTTCACTTTCCTTATGGTGTTACTGATAAACAGGTGTTCTTAATCTAAGTGAAATCTCATTTATCCATTTTTTCCTGTAAAGTACAAAAGTTTTGCACTTTTGGTACCTTGTTTATCAAATCCCTTTCTACCCAGAGTCGTAAGGGTATTTGATTATATAATTGTACTTAAAATTATATACTTTGCCTTTCACATTTCAGTTATGCATCTACCAGGGGTTTCTGTACATGATATGAGATAAGGGTCTGTTTTCTTTCCCATAAAGAACACTATTGTCACAGCGCCATTTACTAAAATGTTTGTCCCTTCCTCACCAGTTTGCCAAGGCACTAATGCCTGTATCTGTGGGTTATCTTAAACTTTAAATTTTAAATTATATTTGCTTTGTTGCTCTTCCCTTCATCTCCTCTGGAACTCCAACAAGGAAAACAGTAAACCTTCTTGTCCTGACCTCCATGCTTCTTTCCTTTTTTTTTTTTTTTTTAAATAAATTTCTTTTTTTTTAATGTTTATTTATTTATTTAGAGAGAGAGAGAGAGAGAGAGAGAGAGAGAGAAGGAGAGAACAGGGGAGGGGCAGAGAGAAAGGGAGAGAGGGAAGGAATCCCAAGCAGGCTCTGCACAGTCAGCGCAGAGCCAGACATGGAGCTCGAACCCACGAATGGTAAGATCGTGACCTGAGTTGAAATCAAGAGTCAGATGCTTAACCGACTGAGACACCCAGATGCCCCTGACCTCCACGCTTCTTAACCTTCTTTCCTATTTACCTCTTCATCTCTTGGTGCTACACGTACATAATTGTTTCAGATCTTACGTGTCAAATCTCCCATTAAATCCCTTAAAGATTTATTTTTATTATATATGGGTCATTTCTAGTATCTGGTGCTTTTTCAGATCTGTTTGGTCATTATGTGGCCTTTTGCTTCTGACATTTGCAATCCCTTCTTTTATTTCTTTTATACACGTGAAACATTCTTAATCCATATTCTGAATCTGATCATTACAACTTCTAAATCCACTGAGAGTCTGTTTCTGCTTTCTGTTGACTTTGCTGGCTCTTATTCATGGTCTCATGTTTTCTAATATATTTTATAACTTTTCACTTAATCATATTTTCCTTGGATCTTTATTTGAATGAATTCCTTGACAGCAATATTAAAGCTGTGCTCTTCAGGATTAAAATTCGCCTTTGTTTCTGCTAGGCACGAGAATGCAATACCAAGCTGGCACCATCTTAACATAAACTCTTTGTGTGAGGTGTTTGGATCAGCCATGTGATCCAGGATGAATAAGGGCTGCAAACCCACACCAAAGTTTGAGGCAGGCAGCTTTCTATGCAGTCCCCTTAGTGGGGATGGTGTTGACAGAGTGTGTTTAGTTAGTCCTAAGAGTAGGATGTGGCTTCTTGGAGTCCCAGATTAAGTGGAGAGGCTCCTGTTAGACTTGCCACATCGTGCTGTTTGCCATTCTCTGTGCAGAGGCCATTAAAGACAAAGCCCCCATCGATCTCCTTTGCTGTTGGCCATTGCCTTTCAGGAAGCCTTTTCTGGACACCCCAGTTCCCTGTAGATCTTCTATTTCTAGCCTGTTTTTGTTTTTGTTTTTTTTGCAATTGTGCTTAAAAACAAAAAAGCAACAACACAGAATTTACCATCTTAACCATTTGTAAGTGTACCATTCAGTAGTATTAACGATATCCATATTGTTATACAACAGATCTCTAGAACTTTTTCATCTTCCCAAACTGAAACTCCATCTCCATTAAATACTGACTCCTCATTCTGCGCCCAGCCCGATAACCACCTTCCTGCTTTCTGTCTATGTTTTTGACTACTGTAGGTACCGCCAGTAAGTGGAATCATACAGAATTTGTCCTTTTGTGATTGGCTTATTTCATTTAGTATAATGTCCTCAAGGTTCATCTATGTTGTAGTCTGTGTCAGACTTCCTCCCTCTTTAAGGTTGAGTATTCCATTGTAAGGATGTACCACATTTTGTTTATGCGTTCATCTGTCGATGGACACTTGGGTCGCTTCCACCCCCTGGCTATTGGTAAGAATGCTGCTATGAGCATGGGCGTGGAAATATCTGTTTGAGTCCCTGCTTTAATTCTTTTGGATATATACCCAGAAGTGAAAGTCCTAGCTCATTCTAATCTGTACTTTTATTTGTTTGCTTTGGCTCTGTATTCTTCCAAACAGGATTTAAGATAGGCTGTAATTTCCTGTAGGCTGACTCCCATAAGACACAGGAGACTGGTAAGAAGGGCCGAGACCAGGAAAGGGATGAGGACAGTAAAGAAGACAGCCTTGGAGGGGGAGCTGCTATTGAAAGGTCGCACACATTTCTCCTTGAGTTATAAAGCAGAAGGTTATACTTGGGCCGATTTTTTTTCCTAATTCAGTGAAAGTCACTGGTGTCAAAGTGTCTGGCACGCATATGGGCAGTGCACCTGCTTCACTGGAGCCCACAGCAGAGCTCTCCGAGGAGGCCAATTTTACCACCTCTTTGTTCCCAGATGCTAATTCACTGACTCAGCTATGGAACATGAAGTTATTCAGATCATAAAATATTAATTCAAAAGGCCCTGCCAGGGACAGCTGGTCCATCATGAAGGCAGTATACAGGGTGGCCGCATACAGGACGGATTGGCTGTACTATTACAGGAAAGTGGAGACTGTAGGTGCTGCTTGTGTCTGGGATTCTATTCCAACATGAGAGAGACCTTAGTGGAAACTGCCTGGTGTCATGTCAGCAGGAAGAGCTTCTTCTGTTGATGACAATGGATTTGTGCTTTACAGTAAACCTCCCCCAACAAAGGGCATCCTTTTCCTTTATGCTCCATGGACAAAAAAATCCAGTAAGAAATATGTGCACAGGGTTACCACAGTTTACTGTTTTGTGGTCTGGGAATTCACGTACAATGGGGAAACAGGTCAAGGGCAAGCAGCAGCACAGAGGATAGCATTTTTCTGAATTATAAGAAAAATACTGTCCTTAAGTTGGGGTTTAATATTATATACACTTTGCTGTTAGGGAAGGTCAGTATAAAAGAAATCACATGACGATTATGTCTACCTTTTGCAGAAGTTATTAAAGATTCTGGCATATTGTGCTATTCATTGCTGCTTAAATAAAAATCCTTGTTTAAAAGAATCTCAGAATTTAATGCAAAGAAAAAATGATTTGGCTTCTATGTTAGTTCGCTAGGGTGGCTATAACAAAGTGCCACAGACTGGGTGGCTGAAACAACGGAGATGTTCTGAAGGCTGGAAGTCTGTGATCGAGGATTGGTTTCTCCTGAGGCCTTTCTCCTTTGCTTATTAATGGCCGTCTTCTCTCTGTGTCTTTACATGGTCTTTCCTCCAAGTGTAGCTGCATCCTGATCCTCTCTGCTTAGAAGGATACTGCCTGGGGCGCCTGGGTGGCTCAGTCAGTTAAGCGTCTGGCTCTTGACTTTGCCTCAGGTCATGATCTCAGGGTTTGTGGGTTTGAGTCCCACATTGGACTCTGGGCTGGCAGTACGTAGCCTGCTTGGGATTCTCTCGCTCTCTCTCTGCACCCCCCGCCCGCCCCCGCCCCCCCCCCCGTCAACTTGTGTGCTCTGTCTCTCTCAAAATAAATAAATAAACTTAAAAAAAATGGATACCAGCCATATTGGATTAGGGCTTGACCCTAATGACCTCATTTTAACTTAATTACTTCTTTAAATAGCCTATCTCCCCAAACAGTCATGTTCTGAGGTACAAATCAGCCCATAACAACTTCCTTTATGAGAAACTAAGCTTCGTGGAATTTCATTTTTTGCCTTAGATACCAAGGAACCTCAGAGCTAAACTCTTCAGTGGATTATAGCAATTATTCTCAGCCTGTTTTCTGGTACAAATTTCAAATTCAAATTTCTCTCATCATTTCAATCATTCATTTATTCTTTCATCCAACAAATACTTATTGTACGGATTATAGAGGCTGGATCCTATATGTAATACACGCTGAGAATTCAAAGGATAACAAGACAGAGTGGCTAGCTTAAAGGGGTTAAACAACTCCCCAGGGAGCAGACAAGCAAACCAGCCATGAGAACATGGTGACACACACAAGTAGAAACGTCTCTATGTCTAGATATTTAGAAAAAGAGCGAGAAGTGAGGCATGGGAGGGTATAAGATGGATAATGCTGCAGAGAGTATGGAGTGAGGGGGTCTAGGGCAGAGCTCCCGGACAGCATCAGCAATGACGGGACTGGCTGGGGTAGGACTCACAATGGAGATGGAGAAGGCGTTCCATGTCTCTGATTTATGGGAAGGCACAGACGCACTGGCCAAAACGCTATTTCTGGCTCTGATTCATCAATTAAGCCTTGCCAAAGAACCACCATGTCACATTTCCCGGGAGATCAGGCAAGCAAGGTTTATTGTACTATTTCAAAAAAGAAATTATCAAAAACAGGGAGGGCGGGGCATAAGTTGAACACAAGCCCTTTTGGAGAAGCAAGGTAAGTGCACTGCTCACCCTCCCCATATGGATCTGTATTTAAGTCAAGGCTCCCTTCATGAGTCTGAATTATCAAGAGCAACTTAAGTGATGATTAGCATACTCAGCTTAAGAAGGTAGGCAAGTATGTATATAATACATTCCAGAAATAATTTTTGGTAATATTAAAATATTTAAGAATGTAAAGGTCTACCCCTCTCCCCCAAGACACCTGAAAAGTTCTACTGTTCAAATAATTTCATCTTCTGGGGCACCTGAGTGGCTCAGCTTGGTTAAGCATCTGACACCTAATTTCAGCTCAGGTCATGATTTCATGGTTTGTGGGACTGGGCCCCACCTCAGGCCCTGTGCCAACAATACAGAACCTGCTTGGGATTCTCTCTCTCTCCTTCTCTCTGCCCCTCTCCCAGTCTCTCCCTCTCTCTCTCTCTCTCTCTCTCTCTCTCTTTCTCAAAATAAATAAATAACTTAAAATAATGGCACCTTCAAGAGTTCCATATAATTATTAAGAATTTTGATGATGTTAATCATTGCCACTGATTATATGGCATAATTTTGCCATATATTATCTCTAATCATCAAAACCTTATAAGAAATTCTCCACATAGGTGTTATTATCCCTATTTAAAATGTGAGAAACTGAGGCTCTGAGAGGTCAGATCACTTCCCCCAACATCGTACTCTAGGAAGAGGACCGTGAGAGGCAAAAGCCTGGTTTCTTTCTGCAATCTCACTTAGGGGAACCCAGGTGAATCCATAGCTCAGGCAGAGCTCACTTGGTAAAGTGAAAGCCATCTGCACAGCAAAACACTTCAAGAGACGACACGTCTGAGTCCAATCGTGAAGAAACGAATTAAAAACACCAATTTGAAGAGGAAGCCATCGGAAAAGGGACACTGACAAAAATAATTAAGATGGGTAATAACGGATGTCAAATAATTTGTTATTTAAAGGAATTTTAGAGTGAGATTTATGACCTCGAGCATGAACTGTGCTTAATAAAAGCTAAAATATAAATGAGGGCGTGTTACGTGGAGGAGAGTAAGTGACCGGGTCTACATGTCGACATCAGAACAGACATGTTCTGTCTGAATTTAAACCGGAGGCCTCCTCTGAAGGGCGGAAGTGTCGTGACAGCTCCTGAAGGTGGTGGAGGAAAGAAGAAGATCCACAGGAAGTTAGTCCTGTGCGACACCAAGTGCCCTTCCTAAGAGCCGTCACACCCAGCGCTGGGAAGCGGAAAGGGACTCTGGTGGCACAGGTGGGCTTACCAGAAATCGTGGCAGAGGCTGCTGGGGAGGGGGTGGACAGAACTCGAAATCCCAGTAGTGACCAAGGGACAAGGGAAAGGAGTGCTGGGCTGGGAGGGGTGCAGCCAACACCCCAGATACCAGGACCTTCTGCACTGGTTTCCACCTATGGCAAATCCAAAGTTAAATATTACCTAACCTCCAAGGTGTCCTACAAAGATAATGTGATCCCAAATGTGAGATGTACTGAGGTACCAAACGTGTGCCCTGTGCATACCTAGTGTTCCTAATCTGCTGATGGAATGCTGGTCAAATCTAGATATGAACAACACTTCGAGGGACAAAAAAGTATAAAACACACACGGGATACTATTATAACAGTGGCTCTTTTTAGCAGCCAAAATTCCAGGAATCATAACGAATCATGTATATTCTTACATTTGAAAAAAAAAAACTTCTGAACATGATACATGAGGAGTATGCAAATATTCATCTCTTAAGTCAAAATACACTTCCAAATAAATGAATATGTAAGCTGATCGGTGACTATGTTAAGGTATTATAATTGGTGTCTCGTCCGTCTCATCTGCTAGGAAATGTCAATATTCTTGTAGACAGGATTGTTTATAAAATATTATATATAGCACTTCATGCAAATTAGACATCTAGGAATATGTTTTTACCTTTTGGAGATGTTTTAAATTTTAAAAAATAGCAATTCGAGAGCACATCATTGTGGGGAAAAAATACAAGTGGTATATAGGGTAAAAGGTGAAAGTTTCCATTTTCATTAATCCTTTAATGATAGCAAACTGTGATGGCAATGCTACATTTATGTTAACCTCGAGCGCCCGTCCCCCAGATCCAGTGCTGCAGGCATCTTTGCAACGCTCCCTGATCAGTTTAGGACCAATGAAATACGGCTCTCATGCTACCCCTGGTAATAATAATGATGATGATGCCAATCCTATAGACTTCCACAAAGCCTCAGTTTACAGAGTACTCTCATATACAATACTAGCTCATTTTTTTTTAATTTTTTTAATGTTTTATTCATTTTTGAGACAGAGAGAGACAGAGCATGAACGGGGGAGGGTCAGAGAGAGAGGGAGACACAGAATCTGAAACGAGCTCCAGGCTCTGAGCTGTCAGCACAGAGCCCGACGCGGGGCTCGAACTCACGGACTGTGAGATCATGACCTGAGCCGAAGTCGGACGTTCAACCGACTGAGCCACCCAGGCGCCCCGATACTAGCTCATTTCTTAATGTGGGGCAGGGAGAACGGGTTTGAAGCCAGATCCAAGTAAAGATAAAAAGAAGCAGAAAATGCTATACTCCCAAGGATCTAACACTGTCTACCAGTGGCCTGGGCTTGCTCTCAACCAGCAGTGTAATAAAGATGTTTACACGCTGATGCCTCAAATACTTATATAACGTAACGGAACGATGCAAAATTTTTAAGTCATGGTAACACATCTATAGACTGTTCCCGATGTGCTTAGAAATACATAATGGATAAACTGACACACAGAGAAGTACCAGTTTACACCGTGGATGCATGAGAGGCTGTGACTGAGAACACTCACAGCCCCTCAGTGCTAATCTAGAGCACAGAGGAGAGTTCACCAGCTCCCCATGTGCCCCAAGCTTGGTCCTTCTCTTTGTGCTCAGGAGCTAAGCCCTGCAGCCAGGGTGATGGAACAGAACCCGTTCCCCTGGCCTGCCTCATACAGAAAGAAGCTGGCCAGTCCTGAGAACTCCCCTTGCAGGGCTACCTCATCAATTCTATTTGTGCCAGGGAAGAACTCCAGAGTCTTTTCTCTGGTGTGGGCTCAGCTCCTGGCCACCCCTGGAGCCTGTAGAAAAGGTCTCTTATTGGAATGAGAGGAATTTGCATAAGGTTGCGGGGGAGGGGGCTCCCAGTACACAAGTTGCTCTTGAGCACAGAGCAGCCAAGCGAGAAGGACAGAGGGAGGGCAGATGGGGCAAGGGAAGTCACTAAATAGTCTCGTCTTCAGAGCCCTGTTTCCTGCTTATTCTTGCTGCACTTGTCTAAGCACAACTCCTCATGTCGTTGCCCCGATGCCTCTGAGCCAGGACCACGAGCACACCTGCTTTCCAGCCGAGCCTTTGTCCCGGCCGTGTCTGCCCCGCTTCAGCTTTTCCTCTGCATCGCAGCTGAGCTGTGACCTCACCAAGGAAGCCTCCCTAGTCTCCTGCGTCCCGACGTGGGTCCGCAGCCCCTGAGCCCGTCCTGACCATAGCCTCTACCATGCGTAGCTGAACCGGTTGACCAGTGTCTAAACTCCTCGAAGGCAGGGGCTGAGTCTTTTCGCCCCTATGCACCTGCCCCTGGCACAGAGCTGATAGAGCGTAACCCTTCACTACATGTGTTTGGGAGAATGAGCAGGGAACGGACTTAATTTTTCATTTGTGGCCAAAACCTAATTGGTGGCATCAATTAAATTTAGAAAACTAAGCAGTAGAAGTGAAAAATCGTTTCTGATAGGAGACCTTTGTAAATATTTCCTCAGCATCTAAATATGAGCCTGGATAGCAATCTTCATTTTTCCACTTCTCTACCACCATATAGTAAAACTTTAAAGTTTTTACATTTTACTTAAAATGTTAAAAGTTAAAATGACTGAAGTTTGCCACTGAATTTGGTTAAGTAATTAACAATGGAACACTAAATATAATTCAGCTTTTTATACACTCATATACATAATCATGCCACTTAGAGAATTTTAAATGTAAAGAACAGTGTGACTCTTTCTGATTTATCTATGTAATAGTCAGTTATTTCCCAGTTTCTGCTCTACCTGCGCTGTTTTTGAGATATCAAATCAGTGGGTTTGCATTTCTGATAATCCAAAGTTCCTAGTTTCCCTGGGGCTCCACTATCCATGCAACAAATGACATTCACTTCTTCCCAAACTATGTGGATTTTTTTTTAAGTTTATTTATTTTGAGAGCAAGATCACTGGGTGGGGGACAGGCAGAGAGAGAAGGAGAGAGAGAATCCCAAGCAGGCTCTGCACTGCCAGTGTGCAGCTCGATGTGGGGCTCAAACCTATGAACCGTGAGATCCTGAACTGCGCTGAAACCAAGAGTCAGACGCTTAACCAATTGAGCCACCCAGGCGTCCCCATGTGGATGTTTTCATATAACTATAACTCCCTCTCCTTGGAGATACAGCACTGACATTCTAGAGGCAGGGCGCTGGAGCGTCCCCAGGTCTGTGTCAGGGAAAGCGGAAGTTTCTCAGAGAAAACCCACATTCCGCGGGGCCCCCTGACGTACTTTAGCTTGTGGTGGAAACTAGTCTGGTAACTGTGGGGGGCTGAGCACAGAGCAGAGAGAATGCAACCGAAGCCCGGGCCCAGAGCTGGAGGCTCACGGCAGGGTCCGCAGACCCCAGTACCGCACCCTAACTGGGCAGGAGCCGCCATTCCCCATAGGTACCACCGGCACACCCGGTGACCAGGACGGAGCCAGGCATCTGAGCCATGACCAGACGTGACTCTCACCTCCACCGGCCTCCTGGGGGCCAGGAAAACTCCTTCCTGTACCCAGAAGCCCTGGAAAGGAGGAGACAGAGGTGAGACTGAATACACAGAAGGGAAGAAGTCCCTGAAGACTGAGGTTTTGAATTAGCTGAATGCTTGTTCCCACAGAAACTCCTTCAAGCCCGGAAGGGCTGATTCTTTTTTTTTTTGTTTTTTTTTTTTTTTTTTCATTTTATTTACTTATTTTGAGAGAGAGGGAGAGAGTGAACAGGGGACGGGCAAAGCGAGAGGGAGAGAGAGAGAATCCCAACCAGTATCCTTGCTGTCAGCACAGAGCCTGATGTGGGGCTTGAACTCCCGAACCGTGCTATCACAACCCCAGCCAAAATCGAGAGTCGGTGTTTAACTGATTGAGCCACCCAGGCGCCTGGAAGGGCTCATTCTACTTGCTTGGCACCTCTTAGTCCTCCCTACCCAGGCAGCAGGAATAAGGACTCCAGAGCAGTGTGAGGTCAGTGACAACATAACGTGACCTTTTGTTCCCCACACGCCTGACCGATTTCAACCCGCTGTGTTATCAAGCATCTTTTTGGAAAACTTTAGTTAAGCAATCAGGAAAACAAATACAAAACGGTATTATTTTTTCATGGGTGAGGTTGTCTACGAGACATCAAAACATTGCCAGGAGGGTCCACTAACTTGCCAGCAGCCTGTACCAATGGAAAGTCACTCTCCTTCAAGGTCTGGCCCGGGTGTCCCTTCTTCCTAAGGAGCCTTCGCCAGCCTCTCTGTCTGAAATGCCCTGCTTGAATCTGTAGCTCTCAGTTTACGTCCGGTGGTACGCCTCACCTCCCGTGTGATTTTTGCTGTGAAGTCTTTGCTCTGCCTCTCCTAGAGTCATACTCAAGGTGCACCAGATAAGCGAATGAACATTAGTAAGTTGTCCCTTGGTAAGATAACTGAAGGCTTCGTCTTTTCAGCCCCTGGATGATAATGCCATTTGCTCTAAGAATAGAGTCTCTCTTCAAGTCAAGTTTCTCTTTAAGGATCTCTGAATGTTTAATAAGAGGCCGTCATAAATTAATAAAAATCCAGGTGTTTTCCAACTATGGTGAGAAAAAGGCATCCTAACCAAGTAAGCCCTTGTGGGGTCTGTGCATCCTGGCAACCAAAGATCAAGGTACATGAATTTCTAATGCACTTAGAAGAGCATTAAGGCAATGGCAATTCTGTTCGTGTCAGCGAAGGATACCTGTTATTTAAATGGCTTTTTTCCCACGTTCGCTCAATAGACTACCATGCAGCGATATACCCACAACCTCGCAATGGAAAACTCAGGACAAGACCCGACTAATTCCATTAGGTAATCTGACCACGAAACAGGTTTCAAGATCCCTGCTTCTGGAACCTTCGCAAACAGGGAGGCTGGAACGTACCCGCGGGGTTTCCGATTGGGTCCTCCGAGCCACCATTAGCAACAGCTGTTGTTGAAGCGCACTGACCGCAGGGTCCCCGGAAGAAGGGTCCTGACTCTCAGAAGTCGTGGTACTGGAGGAGCTGATCTGTATGTCTCTGAGGAGGGGCAAAAGAAAAGCTCTGGTCACCTGGACGTGTGGAAGTCATCTGTTATTATACCCGAACACGAGGACACCAGGGGTCCCCAGGGCAGGTAGCCGATAAGCCTTTACAACCTTTACAGATTTGCATGTGCAGTTCAGGGATGGGATTGTGTATATGCAATGCTCTCTTCGGGCAGAAGGGCAATCATCTTGCACACATGCAAATTACTCAGGCTGTCCAGATCTGCCACGTGCCATGGGGTAGGCAGGTAGATGCCTGGTGTTCTAAGAGATGCCAACCTTAATTTTCTATGTATCCGATGGATGGGCAGGGGGCAGCAATAGTTTCTGCCTTCATATTTTGTGAAAACAGTAAGTGGCGGTCTGGATAATTCCAAAGACAGCAATCAGGAAGGAACACGGACAACCTGCCGTCTCTGCTACCTCCTCCAACCCCTAACACACTCCGCATCCCCTCGCCTCCCACCCCACCCAGAGCAAAGAAAGTGCGCGTCAGGTGCAAGAAATGCCTCCGTAATTGGAAAAGAGGACACTACTAGAATAGCTATAATCTACATTAAAGAGTCTTATCGTCTTTAATCACGTCTGGGTTGACAAGACGTAAATTTAAAGAAGTCTTTCGTAAATCTCAAGCCTGGCATCTTTCCTTTGGCTCAGAAAGCACAAACTGGGACGTATTTTTCCATCCGCTTTTCTAGCAGGGTGCCGAAAACTGAGGAGACAATGCTGACTGCCCACCCCACAGTCATTTCTGACGGAATTCCTGCTCACAGAGCTCCATTTATTCACTCATCCAAGACCATGGCTTCAGAAGAGAGACCGGGTCCCTCTCTAGCCCCAGGGGTAATACGCCGGATCACTGAAACCCCATTCACCCCAGTCAGTGCCTTGCTTTGGGAAGGAAGAAGGAAGAACACATTCTATTTTTATACATATACTTTTTTTTAAGTTTTAAAATTTATTAATTATTTTGAGAGAGAGATAAGGTGAAAGTACACAGGAAGGGCAGAGACAGGGAGAGAGAGAGAGAGAGAGAATCCCCAAGTAGGCTCTGCCCTGACAGGGGGGCGATGTCGGGCAAACTCATAAACTGTGAGATCGTGACCTGAGCCGAAATCACAAGTCAGACGCTTAACCGACTGGGCCACCCAGGCGCCCCAAGAACATATTCTCAGAGGCTACCGTGGAGCAAAGGGGACACGGCTGAGGGTATCAGGGAACTCGGCACAAGTTTCTCTACTTCTTAAAAGGTAACAAGAAAACTTCGGGGCTGCAGCAGCCAAAGCGTCATCAGGGGGGATGAGCCTGAGGACAGCAAAGCTGAGAGACGGAAAGAAACTCGTTTCTCGATGATGACATCGAATCACTGCACTGACCAAACCTGCACTGATCAGGACTTTGGACTTCCTGTCTAATCCGCTGTGATTTGGGGTCTTATGGAACTCGCAGTCCAAACTGCCTCAAGAATGCAGACGCTGCACTAACGTGATGCCTTTCAGATTTCTAGCCTCACATTTCATTATAAACTCTCTGGCGAGTTTGTGGGCCCTTCTTTTCCCTTAGTAGTCCCTACTACTGCATTCATAAACACATAAATACTTATTCTATCGGAAGAGCATTTAAAATAGTTCCACCAAGGGCGCCTGGGTGGCTCAGTCGGTTAAGTGTCTGACTCTTGATTTCAGCTCAGGTCATGATCTCATGGTTCGTGAGTTCGAGACAGCTGACAGTGTGGAGCCTGCTTGGGATTTTCTCCCTCTCTCTCTGCTTCTCTCCTGTTCATGCTCTCTCTCTCTCTCAAAATAAAGAACCTTATGGGGCGCCTGGGTGGCTCAGTCGGTTAAGCATCCGACTTTGGCTCAGGTCATGATCTCACGGTCTGTGAGTTCGAGCCCCACGTCAGGCTCTGTGCTGACAGCTCGGAGCCTGGAGCCTGCTTCCGATTCTGTGTCTCCCTCTCTCTCTGACCCTCCGCTGTTCATGCTCTGTCTCTCTCTGTCTCAAAAATAAATAAACATTAAAAAAAAATTTTTAAAACAATAAAGAACCTTAAAAATATTTTAAAAATAAATAAAATAGTTCCACTGTACATACATACACGCACATCTCTCTACATTTTCAGACATCATTTATGACTACTTGGTGGTGTGTTCAGTAGAGGCACTCTGATAAAGAACCATTCAGGAAACGCCGTATGTTAAAGTCAGGAGTGAAGGAGCAAAGCACGAAGTACATGGAGCTTCAAACTTAAAAATCCTATCCTTCCATTATTTGGATGACTGTTGCACACCCTGTGCTTGTGCTTCCTGTCTGGGGTAGTGGTGTAACATCTTTTAACTAACAGAAAAAAGAAAAAAAGCAGTTAGATTTATAAAGGCAACGTGCGCTCAGACTTTCTTGCTTCGTACAGAAACCACTGCGTCCTGTAATCGTGTTGTTGCATAGCCGAACGCAATAGGATCGAGAGTGCCTCGCTCGTACAAATTTGGGGAAATCTAAATCTCAGCAAATGCAAGCAGACTCTGGCAAGTGCCAGAACTTCACAAAAATCAAAAGATTAATCTGATTGCGCTGTCAATAATGTAAGTGATGACTGTAAACAGGCAGGAGCCGGATGGACACGTGTGCTTCTTTGAGAAAATCTTAGAAAGTGAATAGCGCCCTCTATTGCCAACTGAAATGAACTAAGGACTGGCTGTTAGAGCCAGCCTCCCGTTGCTCCTGCTTCGTGCCAGGAAACATGATACAAAGGAAGGGTCAACACACCTCAGCTTAATATCTGCAGATTACTTAGCATGTTTCCGGCAGTAAAGTAATAATAACAATAAATAACATTATTATTTTTTTTTTATTGAAGCCATTTGAAAAATCTCATGTTAAAATCTAGGGTTTGGTTTTCTTTTCAAAAATCTTTTGGATAAGTTCTAGAATTAAGCGGAACGAGGCTTGGATTATTGCTCTACTAATTACTATCTGTGACTACAAGCCTTTGTCGTCCTATCTCCAATCCTCACCTAGAAAATAGGGAAGATATCTCCTGCACGGGGGTTGTGAGAATCAAATCAGATTAGATATGTAAACCACTAAATGATGTCTCCCATGTATTAGACACTTAACCATACCTTATTTATTTCCTTCTATGGATATGGGACCCGACTTTGTTTATTCTCGTATGAAACAGCAACATGACCCCTATGCATTTCATACAAATAACATTACCTCCAATTGTTTCTGTTAGCATGAATGGGGGAAGAGTGTCTTGCCCTCAACTCACACTCAATCCTCTTTATTCTATATAAAAAAAAACAGACTCCAACAGCTTATTAAGTTCCCTCTTCATTAACTTCTTTCATAAAAGTTGAGTATTCTAAACAAAGCATGATGATATTAAAAAAGATCCTTGTCCTAGCTTTATGACCGGTGTGGCCTCACCAGAAAACCTGTATCACACGTGTATACGGGCTTCCGACCTGGCCAGGAAGAGATGATTAAATGTTACAGTCGGCACTGCTCAACTGGAAGAGATTTCTCCCCTTGCTTAAATGTTGTTCTCTGGGGTCCTGATGTTGTAGTCATGATGGATGTGCACCAGCTTCCCGATCAAGAACCAAAGAGGCTGCGATGTCACAAAAATCACGGAGCGGACAGAAGTCTTCCTACCAGTCCTTAAAGAACGCCTGCTTACCTTCTGCTTCTTCTCAGACTTATTCTTCTACTCTTCTCAGACCATCCACTGCTTTTTGGCCCTTGTTTAACTGTGCACCGTGGGCTCTGCAATCATCTAAAACGTCTCTGTTTTCCTAACTTAAGGCCGGAGATTTCCCCTCATGTGAATAAACATAATGTGAAAAAAAAAGGCTGAGTTTTAAGAGATATTTCCTTCCCTGAAACAGCAATACTCCAAACCTGTAATAAAACTACACTCTGAACTATCAGAGGACAACACCTGCAGGTCTGGTCTTGATCACCTTCTCTCTGGTTAATCGCTGGCACATTAGTTTGGTTCAGGGTGATGGAGTCGCTGAATTGACTTAAATTAGATTGGGCTCAGGACAGTAACAGAAAGAGTGGCTGGTGACAGAAACCACCAAAGAAGCAGCCGCTAGGAGGATATAAAGGTGGAGCAGGGGCTAGGTGCTAGTCTGGGCCAGAATGGTGACTCCTGTATGGGCAGAGCTGAGTCTCAGATTGCTGGGGACAACATTCCACCACATTGCACTCCCCAGCTTTCATTCGTGTAGACTCTGCAAAGCAACAAATAATGAAAATACATGTGCTCCTTCTACATTTTCCCATCACCGTGGAAAAAAAGAATTCCTGAAATTCTTCGTCTTTCCCGGATCTCAAAATTATGGCCCACCATCTAGAGAAAGAGGACCCTTCTCTCTGCCGGTCCTTCTTGTTCTTCAGACCTCCCCCCCCCGGGGGACACATGGGAACAAGTCACCCAGAGGGGCAGCCTGAAAATGGAACTCACAGCCAAGCAACGTGCTTGGTATGTAGGATAATTAGATAAATCAGCCTTGTTTTAAAAACGATAACCTTTATCTGGAACTTTAATGGGGACTCTAGATTGAGAGTCTGCAAACAGCTCTCACAGGACAGGAAAATCCATCTGTGCACGTGAGCAAAAGGAGGGAGACAGGGCCTCCGGCACGGCGTCTACTGCCACCGTGTGGCAGTTGGGGCTATGGCCACCAAAACAGGGTGGCAGGCCTTCCCAAGGAGTCAGAGAAGGTGCCTCGGAATAGAAGTCTCTAGAATCAACCTCCTAACCCTTCCATCTTTGTGACTCTGTGCCTGGATGAAAACTTCATCTCTCTCTCGAGTGTCCAGAAAAGCAAAACAAGGACCAGAGTGGAAGGATCAGAGATAAGAACTAAAAAACAAAAGACGGAGGGACAGAAATTTGGAAATGGCAGAAACTCTTCAGAGTTTGAAACTCTGGATGCTTTTGTGCTTCCTCCAGATCACTTCCACCTGTATGTGATCAAAGGCACCTAGATCCCCCCAAAGTTTGTTTGTTTTATTTAAAGCAGTACACACATAACTCTCCACTATACAAGTCAACATAGTAATGCAGCTATATGCAAACTCTCAAAGATTTATAGTTAGAATTGACATTTTCAACTTGTGCTTGAATGGAACATAGCACTGAGTACATCCAACATTGGGGGAACTCACATTTTTCTCCACGTTTTGAAGACCTAATTGACTAACTTCAATGCCTGATACTCCAGCTCAGCTTTTCCAAACCAGGGATCAATATTTCTTCTGACTAATGTAAAACAGAGGATTCTAAAAGAGATAATTCTTTTGTGCAACTTTCTGCTCCTTGCCTTCTTTGGGAACCAGGTACATTCATTGCGGCTTGAAAGGGCTTTCCTCAGAATTGATCCCAATGAGTAAGGGAAGTTTTACTGAGGTAAGGGTCAGAAGGGCTGGTAATATCAACAGAAAAGAGTTCTGAAGAAGCAAGAAAGACTAAGCACAGGGCTTTGATCCACCTTTGAAGCAAAGTACTCACTGGGTTTAGAGATACAGCAGCATCCAAAAATACACCTAGTTTATAAACAGAACAATATCTGCTTTGATATGTACTACAATGATTCATAAGCAAATAAAAGCCAGATATAAGTGAATCCAGATAAATCAGCACACTATTACCCAAACTACTCTACTCTTTCAATTAAAAACAAGTTGAAGTACAAAAAGGCCCCTGGGGACACCTGGGTGGCTCAGTGCGTTAAGTGTCTGACTTCGACTCAGGTCATGATCTCACGGTCCGTGAGTTCGAACCCCGTGTCGGGCTCTGTGCTCCAGCCCTGGGCCTGGAGCCTGCTTCGGATTCTGTGTCTCCCTCTCTCTCTGCCCCTCCCCCACTCATGCTCTGTCTCTGTCTCAAAAATAAACATTAAAAACAATTTTTTTAAATAAAAAAAAATCCCCCAATAAACATCCTATAAACTAGTATGCTCTAGAAAGAGTCTTCCATTCAGTGGACTACTATGCCTACTTTTTGAGTAACAGAGACTCAAAATGAAAGACTCAAAATGTCTTTCCATCAGATTTCACTGGACACCGGACAATATGCATTTTGCACACATTTTCATCCGACTGCTTCTGACACTGGAAAAGCTAGATTAATACTGAAACACGGTGGTAGATCTTTCACAGAAGAAAGCTCTGCTATGTTACTTGGAAGAATTTATAGACAAAAGAAATGTAAATCTTTGCTGAACAAAGAAAAGAACCTATCAAGCTTTACTTGCAAGATCTACAGAGGAAATTTAAAAAGTTCAGTCTGCAATGAACCTTTGAGACACAAGACACACTTCAACTTCCTAAGCAGAGAGCCTACATCAACTTTGATTTTCTGGGCAGACTCGTAACTACATCTTTCTAGGTAGATTAGCTCATTTTAGGCTCTGAGCTACTGAATCAGTCCTAGGTGCTGGGTAATGAATTTGTCCTCTGAAAGTTTTTTAAGTAGCAATTCTAAATGCTGCAATTCAAGCCAGAGTTCCCTCATCCTAGTATCTGGGGAGAGCAGGGCTATGTTAGAGAGTCTTACCAAAGGTACCTGCTTTACGGACAGCTATTGTACAACCGGAAAATGCTGCTTACATTTCTTTGGCAGTTAATGAGAAATGGGCTAGTTCCCACAATGACAGTGGGGCCAAGGAGGGAAATTTGTTTCCTCTCCTGGTTTCCTCCAGGAATCCCCCAAAGAGACATGGAAATTACACCACAAACAATTCCCTATTCATGCTTGGGAGTCGGGATATAAAACTGTCACGTGGCAACTGGACTTAACAATGGCAGAGAGGAATGGCTTTCTTGCCAATAATAAGGATCCATGGTTTAATGGCCTAGTTGGAGGCAATCCCAGCCACTGAAGTTGCCTTACAGGGAAAAAGCTGCTTTTCCCATATCTTCCATGGCTGAATGGCTTAGCAACAGTCCTAACTAGGAATCCTTCCAAGTTCAAAACCAAAGTTTATATTCACTGTAGTGAGAACTCAACATTTAATGGCATTAAAAGCCAAGGATACAATATTAAAGTACCTATTCTAAAATTACCACAGAGGCCAAAATGTTGGAACACAACAGGTTGACAGAGAGCATGCAAAGTACTTAGCCGCCTTCAAAATCTCATAAAGTAACTCATAAAAGCACTGGAGGGAAGGCCTCCACCTAGGTAAAGTCAGGATGCTTTGCCCTATCAGGCCACAGTGAAGTGTAGCCCCTGGCCCCACTGCTTCTGTTTGCAGATACTAACAATACCCTTGTGGCAGGTACTGTCCTAAGTGCTATATATGCCTGTTACGTTTAACTTTTAAAGCCACCTGGTGAATTAATCACTATGTCATTTCTATTTATGGATTAGTAAATGGATACTTAAGATGGTTAAGCAAGTTGTTCAATGTCAACATGGACCAAAAAGTCCATGTGAGTGTTGGAACTGAAGCCTGGATCTGCCTAAGACTGACACTCGTGTGCAGGCTACTCAGTACTAAACCCGATGCCCCATTACAGCCGCATCCATGCGGACACAGAGAACTATGTAGTCGTGAATGAGTAGAACGCAAGACAGGAACATCTAATGTCAGCTGCAATCTCTGATTTCTGTGTCCAGAGGTTTGAATAGTCATTCTGCAGGGTTGCATTTTATGTATGTATGTATGTATGTATGTATGTATGTATTTATTTATTTATTTATTTATTTCAGTTTGGGGGCTTTTTTGGGTCCATTTCCCCACTTACGAGAAGGAAAAGGTAATCAAATCTGTAATCAAATGACCAGGCAAACTGCTAGGGTTTCCGGCTCTTTCACTCCAAGCGCCACAGGGTGAGGGAGTTTGTGCTGATGTTGTCTTGATGATCCCACGTTCACCGGATTGCTTCTGTCTACAAATAGGTCGAATTGCTCCTGCTGCTACAGGAAGAACACAGCGCGAACTCCTCGACCAGGCTTCACGGCCCCCGTGACTTGACTCCGCTTCTCCTATTCAGCTTGTCACCTGCTCTCGCTGAATGCCCAGCTGGTCTGAGCACTGTCCGAACTCCAGCTGGGCTCTCTGTGTCACTTCCAATGATCCGACTTGATTCAATTCAGAATTTACTTAACATCTATCTACAGAGGGCTAAGTGAGGGCTCTAAAGGCACTGGTCGGAGGCACTTTTCTCTAGACAAGTACAGTCCAGGGGGGACGGGAGTCCTACACAAGTAAATGAGGTACCAGGGAGAATGTGATAAGCCCCCCTCTGACATGGAGCAGCGGATTCGTTTGCACAGAAGGGATTGATAAGATAAAGAAGTACAGAGAGGCAGATCGCAATTCGTGCTCTGAGAGGTGATTATTCCAAAGGGTGGGACTGAATGGAGGAGGGCAATTGAGGTAAAGAAGGACAGACACTTAGAGAGGAAGGGCTGAAGGTTGGCCAGTGTGGGCTTCGCAGAGAGGAGGGATGAGGGGCAGGGCTGCGCAGGGGTGCGGGGGAGCAGGCTCAGTGCACACCTGCCCGGGCGGTGGGGACCACGTAAGGGCATCTCTGTGAGGCATGTGTTTGCAGGCAGGGCTGCTCCACAGGAGGTCTCGGGGCGTGGGGTGAAGGCCCGGGCTTCAGAGCAGGACTGGACAACCAGTAGTCCACAGGCCACAGTAACCACGCACGTGTCATCTGTAGCCTGTGGTATTTCAAACCAATTCAAACTGGCGACATTAAACAAAAGAGAACTTTACAAATAAATGTGGATTTTTAGCTCCTTGTGGAAAGTACTGGAAAATCCAGTAGGGCCGGGCTTCCTGAGTTGGCCTAAGTAGATAAATGCCCTCCAGTGGCCTGTGGGAGCCGCCACTCCTAACATGTGACACTGGCCTGCTTCCCCCGTCTACACTACCTGCCTGGGAGCCACGGGGCTCTGAGTCTGTGGCCCCTGTTGAGGCAGAAGACCAGGGACGAAGACCCAGGTGTCCTGAGCCCACTTGCTAGCCACTGAAGGTTGAGCATGTTTCTCAGTCTTATTTCCTTTTCTGTGAAATGGAGCAAATCTCACACGTCATGTTGACAACTGGACAACTGATGACTTAGCAGAGTGCTTCGCACACAATACATATTTAACAAGCGGTGGCAGCCATGACCAGAATTATTACAGGGAAGTGATCCCTTTGGGGCCTGGAACTGCCATCATGTTGCTTCCCACAGAAAGCCTGCAGGTGTGTTGGAACACAGGTGCAAGGCGTTACCCGGCCCTTCCAAGTTTGCAAAATCCTGACCTGCTGGCCGTGTACTTGATCAGCTGCCTTCTGCTCTGGTATCATTCTTTTTTTTTTTTTTTTCAATTGTTTTTTTTAATGTTTTTGTAACTTAGTTTTAAGACAGACGGGGAGGGGGGGTGAGAGCAGGGGAGGGACAGAGAAAGAGAGGACACAGAATCCGAAGCAGGCTCCAGGCTCTGAGCTGTCAGCACGAAGCCCGATGTGGGGCTCAACCCCACAAACCATCTGTAAGATCATGACCTGAGCCAAAGTTGGACGCTTAACCGACTGAGCCACCCAGGCGCCCCTGCTCTGGTATCATTCTTTACATTAGAGACAGACGACACTCGCCCTCGTGCACATCCCAACACACAGTAGTCTGTTAACATAGGGACTAAAATATTTCAGTTGAACCTGCTTGCTTTTATCCTATTTACAGAAGTTTTCCCTTCATACCATCCATTCAAAGATACCCGAATCATCACTACATCACGAACTTCCATGAAAGCCAAGGCTTATTACGAACGCAAAGAAATGAGTCTCCCATGATAGATGGCATAGCTTCCACTGTCCCCAAGTCTGGGGAGGACTGTGAGACTGTTTGAATATCCAGCATAAGCCCGTCAGAGAGCAGTTTAAGTCCAGAAGATCACGGGACTCTGCACAGCACTCAGCCGTTTTTCCTGAGCATGAGTTGAACAGATGGCAGCCCCTTCTCCACTTTTCTAGAACAGCCGAGGGAGCCGCTTCAACGCTATAATTTTGCTAAGTGAAGCGACTTGAGTTTTGTTCTCATGCATTAAACAGGGAGCACTGTACATCCCTTATGCCCAAACGGGCCATTGAATTGCCATAACACCCCGTAACAAAGTCCCTTCTGAACAACTAACTTATTTCAAAGCACAGGCAGTGTAGAGAACATGGATATTCTCAAGCAACGGTCTGTACGTGTGAGAGCAAACATGTATCCTATTCCATTTTATCTGTGAAGCACAAGAAGATATGCATGGCTATGTGCCATTCTTTCGTAGAGCTCTTAAAACCAATTCCCTGCCAAATTACCTTGGGGATAGGGCAGGTGGTCGAAGACTTAGAACTTAGCATGGGAGGTGGTGGGCCAAGAGCTCTCCATTGGCATGTTTGCACACAAGAAATGTTAGTGATGACCAGGGAAATAATATAAAGCTTTTCTTGAAGGGGAACGCTGTTTTTACAAAACTTGATCATTATTCTCCTTAGAGAAGCTCAGTAATTAGTTTAATCGAATGACTTTTACCAGAAACAGAGATTCCTCGGGGGTCATCTGTTGATTTTTGCTGCCCCGCCTCCATCCACCCTGCTCCAAATTTACCTCTAAAGAGCCACCCCAGCCTTTCTCAGAGGGAACCTATGATTGCAGCTCTATACATGATCGTAGAGCTAAGCCAAGTACTTGCCTTGGTGACTGGGCTCAGGGGACGTGGCCCAGTCAGGACCAAATCCGACTCAATGAGACTCTTATATTGGGGTTTATGGGAGAGAAGCATGTTGTCCTTGCTGGACTCGATTGAGAGAAGACATAAGGCCTGGGGCTACTACAGGCATCTTCTGACCACCAGAGTTCAGTATTTGAGAGGGGTGTCAAAACGCAGGAACAGGAGAGAGATGGAGAAGGAGAAACCAACCACACCCCTGAAGACGTCTGCAAGATGTCTCAGTTACATGACCCCAAATTCCCACGGTGAGGAGGCCTTTTGACTCGGATTCTCTCAGGTGTAGCAGGAAGGGGGTCTAACTGTTGTACGTAGCCAAAAAGGCAGTGCTCGGGAAGGACTGATCTGAGACTGTCCAAGGGCTTCTCGGGGGCGCTCAGCACACACACATTCAGCAGCCCTAGCAACCACACCTGGCCGGAAGCTCTCTCGCTCCGAGTCAGTGCCCTGTGGCACACTGAAGCCTTGACAGCTCTGGAAATAGAGGGCAGGTTATACAATAAAGAGCTCTAGTCTGGAGGGGAAATGCAGGGGAGATGAAAGAAAGCAAGACTTGTGGGAAATTTAATAAAGAGAGGGCAATGAATGGGGAAAAGTCGAGCTCGCGGGTGGCTCTGCATGAGGCAAAACCTAAGGAGGAGGAGCCTACTGGAACCCTGGCAGGCATTCCTCTCTGGTTCTTATTTGCACACTGTACATTTTTAACTTTTTCAGGCTCTGGATACGCGACTTTATTCTAACGGGCGTTACCGGCAAAGGCAATCAAAGCCTTTACGGAGCGGGAAAGTAAAGCACATTTGCCCAGGAAAATAAAAATAAGAAAGTCTTGTAGCTTTATTTTGGGATAAAATAAGGGGCTTGTAATTGTTTTAAATTTAGTTTAAAAACACTACAGCTTGCAACTGAGGCCTGCAGAATAATGTGGCAGCTTTCCACGCTGTGTTCACGCAGAACTGAGTATGTGGTCTGAGGGACCTGCCATCTTAGATGCCTATGTCCATCAAGCCACTGTAACGAATGTCCTGAAGGCTGGGGCTGAGGTGAGTGCATCAAACCTCCCTCTTCTCCTGGGCCTCCATTTGCACGGGGACTTTGTGTGTCTTTTGGCTAGAGAAGAATTTTGTTTTCCAGGCTTTTTGGTTTTTTGGGTTTTTGTTTGTTTGTTTGTTTGTTTGTTTGTTTTTTTGTATTTTAGAGAGAAAGAGAGAGAGCACACAAACTGGGGGGAGAGAGGGAGAGGGAGAGGGAGAGAGAATCTTCAGCAGACTCCACACTTAGTGCAGAGCCTGATGTGGGGCTCGATCCAAGACTCTGAGATCATGACCTGAGCCGAAATCAAGTCCGACCGGTTGAGCCACCCAGGCACCCTTCTGTCTATTTTGACCAGAACGTGGGCACCTGAGGGAGACAGAGGAAGAGTGGAAGGCCTGCCAGCGATGGAGAATATGCGTGTTTCCCTGCAGGAGTGACTCTGGATACAGCAGGCTGCTTCAGGGTCGGGGCCCAGTTGGGACAGCGTGGCCTGGGAGAGTCACCACCTACAGTACCCATCAACTCTGCCGGAATGGCTGACACCAGCATTCTTAAGCAGCAGTGGCAGCAATGAGGAAACAGCCTAAAAGGCTGGTACACAACAAAATTCCACCTGGAGACCAGACCACAAGGACACAGACAGTCTTCCTTCGAGGCCCACGTGGGGCTCCTCCTTGGATTTCCCATGCACACCTGTGCAGGAAACTTTGACCCTGGGAAGGAGCACTGAACCACAGGATCTGGAATTAAGGTTCCTATAACTCCCTTTGAACTCTCCAGGCATGACGCCTAAGGCATTCTAATCACACCACAAAGGACTCCCATAAATCTTCAAATATACATGCAATTCTAAAGGAACGTACATGATGAATGTACTTCCCCACTAAGAGCAGACAACTGAGGTGTGTCCATGTGAATTATCCTCAAAGAATCTTGAAGTCCAGAATGAACAATGAATTCCGTCTGCCATTAGTAAGATTTACAGCTTGCCCATGAATCCGGGTATGTTCCAGATGCACAAGCTAATTCAATATCAAACTTAATTAACATCATCTAGAATATAATTTAGGAAGTTATTCAATACATATTGAAGGGAGGAAAATAAGAAAGATGTTTAGATTATCAATCTACAAAAGAGCTTGCTTCCATTACTGCAGGTGAGAACTAACTATATTTCGGGTCCATTCCTCAGGACAAATTTAAGAACAAGTTCTTGTGTTGCACCGTCGTCCTACCGGAAGGCAGCACTATTGTTTGCACACGATTCCTCTCTATTGATATTTATATGTTACATTCATTTTTGGACGTGGCTACTGCAAAAATGGCTCAGTTTATTTTTTATTTTTCTGCGATATCAGATTTTCTTTTTCTCGCACACAAAACCCACATGCTTTGACACCTACAAACGGATTAACACATTCATTCTACACCAGGATCCTCACTTCATTTGCAGTCAGGCTAATTTACATGTCCCCCAGCAACACGACAGCTCCCAAACCAGAAACCAGACCTCCACTTACCGAGCACGAGAGAAACTGTCATAATTTGATGGCTGATGCTGTAAAGGGCCTTCTTTCTGATTTCCAGACTTTAAATAACAGGATCTAATTTCCCCTAGAAAATCATGAAATTTCAGCAAAGAATATTAGACAAGTATCGTATATGATCATTCCAGCTTATACATTTTTCAAGTCAGAAGGAACTCATTTTGGACTGTTTTAATAATAATTGTTGGTAATCTAGGTCCATTCTTTATATTTTCCCACAGAATGTGTAACTAAAAAAATCTTCTTGACATACCTCTCTAATAATATGCTGAGACAAGTTTGCCTCAGTTACCTATTACTTAATTGCTTTTGATCAATTAATTTGCACCATCTCTTAATTCACTTTTATATACATTTGACCCTTGGACAATTTAGGTGTTCGGGGCACCGACCACCCACACAGTTGGACGTCCACATATGACTCTAACTCCCTACTTAAAAACTCAACCACTAATTAACGGGGAAAGCCTTACCCATAACACAAAGTCAACTAACACACATTTTGAATGTGATATGTTTTATATACTGTATTCGTATAATAAAGTAAGCCTGAGGAAAGAAAATGCTATTAAGAAAGTCAAAAGGAAGAGAAAATACATTTCCGGTACTGCACCGTATTCATCCTAAAAAACCAAAAGAAACAAACAATCAAACAAAACCATGTATAAGGAGACCTGTGCAGTTCAAAGCTCTGTTGGGCAAGGGTCAACTGTTTTCAGTTCATCGTTTTGTCTATTTTCATCATGTGTCAGTATGATGAAACATACCAGGCCCATGTGTCTTTGTATCATGTGCTAAAAGAGGCTTATCAAGCATGTGGTTTTGTTTCGTGGAGGTCATGAGACCATCCCCACCTCAGAATTCGCAGATGAGCAGTGGCACAGAGCACTGCCTAGTGTGTCAGCCTAGTAATGAGATGGCAAGAGATGGAATTAATTTGCAGAGTTAAATTAGTCTGCTAAAGAGGTTCCGGGTATTGAAGTGTGAAAATCAGTTCACTTTGTAAATGGAAATGGTCTCTCTGCAGAACAGGTTTGAGGTGTACCTTCTTCAGGTAACACGGGAGCATAATTAACTGTGTTATAAGCAGCTGGAAGGTAGACTGAAGGACAGGACCTCAACTTGAAGGTTCCTCCCACCAAGAGATACATTTATAAGGAAGACCGCAGCCCCCCTGGAGGCTTTGATATAAGTGTTAATGTTGTTCTTTAAAGTGTAAAAGACTTCTTTGTCTGTCTGTAGATGCGAAAGCACTTCAGACCACAAAGGATTGATCTGTAGATAGGGTAACCATATTATTCATTATCCAAACCAGGATTCTTTTGAGAGTAAAATAACAAACATTAATTGATGTATAAAAAACATTAATTGATGTCTTAAGCCAAATACCCATCCTCAAAAAACAAGGGCCTATATCACTTATCTACAGAACTTTGAACTTGCCACTTAACATTACTTCCTTCCTCCTTCCCTTCCCTTTCCTTTCCTTCCTTTCTTTCTTCCCTCTCTTTCTCTCTTCCTTCCTTCCTTCTCTTTATTTTTTTCTTTCTTTTTCTATTTTAAATCCTTTTTATGACAAGGCACTAAAAATATATATCAAGGTCAGATTTTCAACATACATCCAATAAATGTTTACTAGGTACTAGGCACTGCTTTCCTAAAGTTCACAGTTGGGAGGGGGAAAATACCATTAATCAAATTATTACAGGTCAATAAATAATTAGAAGTTATAATAGTATCAAAGAAGGAAAAGAACAGGGGGTTAAGAGCAAAAAGCAGAGGAATCTGACTAAGTCTGGGGAGCCTAGAAAAGGTTTCCCTGAAGAACTTTCTTTAGAATTAAGATATGAAGGATAAATAGCACATTGTGGGCTACATACAGGGACATGCTATGTGCAAAGGCTCTGAGGCAGGAAGGAGCACACTCTGCTCTAAGAACATTCTATGTGAGCAAATCGTAGGACTAAGTCAAGAACATTCTATGTGAGCAAATCGTAGGACTAAGTCTTCCTGTTCCAAAGTCTAGTACTGAGGCTAAGAGACCACACGGGCATGAGAAAGCCACCAGCCTTATCCCTTCTTCCTCGTTACTAAAAAGCTCTAAGGACTTACCGTGTTCATCGATGAAGACATGCATAGCGTCCACAGACATCTCATCTTGCACAGATGTTTCAGGCCCACTGATGACTTGCAAGACGGAGCTGTCTTGCTGGGAAGTTACCCTGTAGATTATCTGTCTTTGTCTATTGCCCTGGAAACTTAACATATATAAAAGTTTCAAGAACTATTAGGAACTCCTCCTTATCCTTAACAAACCATTAACAGAAGCAGCCACTAACTGAGGCTGCTTCACACTTTGCCCCAACATGAAGCTAAGTAAGTAAGTTAGACTCACAGGGTCGTGATCTTGGCAGGCTCGGTGAACACAGGGCTGGTGCTAGTGTGGTCTTGACTTTGCACGTCTGGTTTTCCTTGTTTGGAACTGTGTCCATTAGGCTTTTCACGTTCCTGGATTTCCTCCCTTTTCTCCTGGGAGCAGGTATCTGAAAAACATCATTTGATGTGTTAACATAATGTTAAATAAGAAATTAATGTGAAAGCCCTTGGAAATAAGTTACCAAAACTGAAACAAGAATAGACAGAAAATCTACACAGCTCCTATGAATTCAGAATGTGTTTTGATCAATTTTATTTTAACCAATTATGACAGTACCTAGGTATATTTGAAAAACAGTTTATATGTTAGAGGCAGGTTACTGAGCTATCTATGGACATCACCTACTCTAGGTTCAGGGAATCCCTTGAAATAACCCCAGTGACCACTGGCTCAGCTGATTGAAAAATCACCCATTTCGATTACTCGGGCCTGAAAGGTTCATAACTCATAAATGGACAGCATCAGATGAAAAAATAATTACGTAAACAAACCTGACTACTTTGGAGCAACGTCCCATTTACCGCTTTAAAATCTTATCAGTCATTCCTTCTCACTCATTCTCCACATCTAGATTTTCAAGGTAAAGGTAGACTTAGTCCCTTCATAAAGTGGATATTCATTAAATAGTCGACTTTGCACTCTGTACTTGGCACCGTGGAAGACACAGTGAGATACTACACCTGCTCCTTGCCCTGAGAATAACTTCAGGTGAATCAGAATGCTAAAATCAATAGGTACGAAAAGATTCTGTGAGTTTTTGCAATCCTCTTTAAATAACTGACCAAAATAAGAGCCTTAGCTTATACCATGATGCACAATGGAATCCACCCCTAAGGGTCAGCCCCTCCTTTTCTGAGGATATACCCCAACGGCCAGTTTTAGGGTTATAAAAACCACTGTATTCCCAAGACCAAAGATGTCAGGAGTTATGTTCTTCTGAGTAAATTGTTGTCTAAGAGAAGAACACAAGTGAGTGATTTGAACCTACAGGTCCTTTCAAGACATGCCATTTGAAAAGCCCACTAAGATCTGCTTGGGCCCTCAAAAAGTAAAATTATGTTAGCTTCCCTGCAGTATAAATCACACGATCATGTACACAACAAAGATTTTCATCCTCGGACTTCAAGCAATTAGAGAAACATTGCTGGCTTCTATGTGAGTCCTGAAGATAAACATTCCCGGCACATTTGTGAAACTGCCATTAGAATTTCTTGGATCCAAAAATGTTTGCCTTTCATTTGACAGCTCGTCAAGATAGAAGCTTTCAGTTTTCAAGAGACACGCTTGTGCGAAAGTGCTATCATAACAAGTAGCGTTAGCCGGTGATCACATCGCATACAAAATTGCAGAAAGGCGAATGTAGACAGCTCTACCCCTCATGCTGCACGTAACTTCTATTTATTCGTGTCTCTTTCTCATAGTCTCTCCTTCTCTTAAATGGGTACATTACATATGTCAACATACAGACTACTTGTTTTCCTTTTTCCCTTTAAAATAACACATTGACAGGAATTTTCTGTCTATAAAAACAGTGCACATTAATTATATATAATTAAAACCAGAGAAAAGGAATTTTAAATCACTCTTAACCCTACCAGACTGCCACAGGAGTCAGTTTGATACATAAGTACCATACCTGTCTTTTCTTCTAGGCATATGCACTTTTTCACAAAAATTAAGTTGTAATACAGATATGATTTTATAACTGTTATATTTACGTTAAAGTATTATAAATATTTAATGACATCAGATATTCTTCTTGACCATCTAGAAATGGTAGTTATATAATATTACATCGATACAGCATAACTTATTGAACTAGAGCCCTACTGTTGTAAATTTAGGTTGTTTCCATTTTTCCATACTTTGGATCATTCTTCAAAAAGCATCTCTACATACATTCATAATTATCTTGTTAGAAATTCTAGAAGTGATTGAATACGACACAGGTGGTGGCCGCACAAGATACATATAGAAATAGAACTCTGACCCACAGTCTACAGCAACCAGTCCAGAAAGCCAACATGCTATGGACAAGTCCTATGACTTGTAGGAAGTCAGATGATTATTTCTAGCAAACAGTCCAGGAAGCCAAACAACCTCTGTAAGAATCGGCCCCAAATGGCCAGGACTTGACTAGTGAGAGCTTCCCTAATTTTTGTCCCTGCTTCCAGCCAGAGAGAGCCAAACATGCCCCCTAACCAATCACACGGCTGCTGTAAGTAGCCTGCCTCCAGTATCCCCAGCCTCCAGTCGGAGCACACCTGAAGCCTTCCCTTTTCCCCACTACAAAGCTTTCCCACTCCTTTGCCTGCCTTTGAGTCTCTACCAAAACACAGGTGATGGTGGCCGACTCCCTTGCTGTAGCAAGCTCTAAATAATAGCCTTTGCTTCTTCTCATTTGAGTGGTCTTTGTTTACTTCCACAAAGTTAAATTAAGCTGGCCCAAAACAAAACAAAACCATGGTTTTAAAAGGCTTTTGATACATGTGCAGTTTTCCGTAGCCTTGAACCTTAGGACACCCCCAAGCCCTGAAGATAATCATAAAGCCCTTTGCGGAAAGGGCCTGGGTCGGAAAGAAGAGTATCATAGAGAGAACTGGGAAATCTTGTATCTTTTGACAATCACGTAAAGCTCAAGCACTGTTTCGCTATCAAGCAGGAGAAAGATGAGGGTGCGTTGCCTAGGCTGCTGGTATCATTAAACACTGTCATGTTGTGTTAGAAATATGCTCTATTTCTGTTTTTAGATAACAGCACATAACAAATTATTATTGATAGAGGAGCAAGAAGATATCACTGATCTCCAAGATAGAAGTGAAACAGCATCTAATTTGCCACCTTGAGTTCTTACCTTCCAAGAACTAAAAGACTTACGTCCTGCTCTTTCATCCTTCAATTGAAAACCTCTGTCGGGTACTTGGGTGGCTCAGTCAGTTGAGCATCAAGCTTCAGCTCCAGTCATGATCTCACTGTTCCTGAGTTCGAGCCCCACGTTGGGCTCTGTGCTGACAGCTCAGAGCCTGGAGCCTGTTTCAGATTCTGTGTCTCCCTCTCTCTCTGACCCTCCCCTGTTCATGCTCTGTCTCTCGCTCTCTCTCTCACACATAAATATACATTTAATAAAAAACAAAACAAAACAAACCCTGTCCTTTCCTGAAAGAGGTAAATAATCCACTCCTCCCTCCCTGCCACACCTGCAGATTCCTGAAACCAAGCCCCTTCCTTTCCATAGAAAACCAAGTAGCATCCATATTTCTTTGCACACCCCTAGATTTCCAATTTAATACTGTTCAGATTGAATGTGGTTAGCTGACAAATTTAAGAACAGAAACTTAAGTAGACAAATCAAATAAACCTTACACGTGGCCTGAGGGGGGAATCAGAATAAAAGGCTGAAATTGATCACGCAGATCAAGACTTTTCACCCATTTTCCTAATTGAATCCTCACAGTAAATCTGCAACATGTTGTTACTCCTGCTTTATTGAAGAAACTGTGACTCGGATGGATTTAGTAAATTGTCCAATCTCACCCAGCTGGCACTGCAAAACCAAAATTTGCCCCTGGGTTCTGAGGTCCCAAAGCCAGGGCTCTGTCCACCATACACACAGCTTCCTGGGAAGACACACATGTGCAGATCTACGCTATCCGATACGGTAGCCAGCCACATGTGGCTATTTAAATAAGGTTACATGAGGAGTAAACGAGTTAAGATGAGAGTAACTGTATAATTTATTATTCAAACTGGGAACACTTTTGAGAGTGAAAAGCGGTTGTATTACTAATTATGGTGGCAAAAAAAGTATAAACGAGGACCGTCTGGGGCAGATGACAATGTACGGTCATGCCTGTTAATACATGTAAAGGGCTTAGGACAGTACTTGACATAAATTAAGAGCTGTGTGTTTGTTATAATTATGTTTACAAATTGGGATAATTAAGGAGCCCTGCACATAGGATTTTATAATGGAACTCAACAGAAAAGTGGATTCATTTCACAGAAATGTAGTTTCCAATCAGCTTTCCCAGAATGCATCTATTCTATAAAGAGACAGAAATCTACTGTGAGTTCTGGCCACTGTGATAAAATATAATTGCTTATTTCCTCGGAAATAAACATGGCGGCCTTCTAGGGAAGCCGAACATTCATTCCTAGGCCTTAAATTTCCTGCTGGAGTAAGCCCATGTTGATAGGTGCTCAGCACACTGGTATTGGCACACTCGGCAATTATCAATAACACCAAGCAGCAATGGTCCGATATCCTGCCACTCGCAAAACCAAATCACAGAAGGTAATTCACACATGTATTGCCTTCTTTGCATCACAGA
>NC_064818.1:14553706-14719263 GCF_023721935.1 Panthera uncia | reverse complement strand
ATCACAGAAGGTAATTCACACATGTATTGCCTTCTTTGCATCACAGAAGGTAATTCACACATGTATTGCCTTCTTTGCATCACAGAAGGTAATTCACACATGTATTGCCTTCTCTGCATCAGCACGTCAGAAATGATGTGGAATCATACCTCCGAGAAGCCCACTGTCTTTGTTCTGCTCCACTGAGCCATTCCTTTGGTTGGACGCCGACAGCTTGGAAGTATTGATTGACTCTAATAGGGAGACAAATTCGAGGAAGTTGGATTCATTTGGTATTTGTCCTTCCTTAGCCTCCAGGTCAGATTTGGAAGTTGGTATTGTTTTTTCTTTATCGCTAATAATTTCTGCGGAACTTTTGCTCAAGAAGACATCTGTACCACTGTCCACGCTGAGAACCCGGGCGTGTCTCTTTTCATGGCTGGTTTTACAAGATGATGGGTCAAGGTTAGCCTGGCCTTCCTTTCCGCCCTCAGACTCAGGGGCCGCGTGAGGTGTGAATGGGGGGGTTGCTTCACAGCGGTCTCCTGTGGGGGAAGGACTGCCATCCTTTGTGGCATTTCCTCCTTCCCCAGATTCGTAGCCAGAACACTGATTGGATGATGCCTCCACCATCAATCTCTCGGGACTCCTGTCACCTCCACTGCCTTCGGGACACACGGCGCCTCCTGCCCCATCCTCAGAGAGCTCCAGTGTGATGACAGGAATTCTTATCTGCTCCGTGTTGGGAGGACTGGCCACCCCCGGGGCAGCCGGCTCAGCGTCAGACGTGAAGCCAGCTCTCTCAGTGCCAATCACCTTTAGGTGGAGCGAACTTTCCAAGTCTGTCATGGAGTTCGGAGTACTGCTCATGGTGATGACAATTTTAATGGGTTCATGCAGACTCAGTGGGTCTCCAGGTTGAGAAGTGTCAATGAGAGTGACAGCTACCTCGCTATCCGAGTAGTCCACTTCCTGCTTCAAGGGCGGGTCCGCCTGCCGGGAGGCATCCGGTGACGCACGTGCAGGTCTGGCGATTACAGTGTTGCACTGAGGGCAGCTACTGCTCAGGCTGTCTGGAGGGGACTCCCTTTGCCACCGGTCCCTTAAGGAGCCCGAGGCGTAATTCGCCGGTTCGGGACTCAGGACTGAATTCTCACTCCCCCAAGGCTGGAAAGAGACATCGGTTTCTAGTAAGTCGTACTGAGACAGAGACAGGTGTGGCAACTTCTTCGAGGCTTCTTTCTCCACTAAGCCGCCCTCGGACCTGTGGCGGAGCGGGGGCTGCCGCCTGCCTCCCCTCTCTTTCCCTTCGTCGCTGGCTGGACTTCCTGCCACAGCTGGTTTCCTGGGGATCGCTGGCGTGGTCGTGGTTTCCGGCGCGCACACTTTACTTCCTGTTCTGACACCAGGTGAGGTAGATAACACAGGTGCTACAGGTTGGTCTTCTGAGAGAATGACACCTGAAATAAACCACAGGCACTTTCTTAGCTCCCGAAACGGGTGAGTGCCGTCCCGGGGTGAGACCTCGTAATGCAAAGCGAGAAAAGCAGCCCTAGCAACCGGTGTGGTTGGATGCTTATTTTTGTTCTTTTATTTTTGTAATATAATTTATTGTCAAGTTAGCTCACATACAGCGTATAGAGTGCACTCTTGGCTTTGGGAGTAGATTCCCATGATTCATCGCTTATGTACAACACCCAGCGTCATCCCAACAAGTGCCCTCCTCAATGCCCAACACCCGTTTTCCCCTCCCTTGCTCCCCCCATCAACCTCCATTTGTTCTCTGTATTTAAGAGTCTCATGGTCTGCCTCTCTCTCTGTTTGAAACTATTTTTTCCCCTTCTCTTCTCCCTTGGTCTTCTGTTAAGTTTCTCAAATTCCACATATGAGTGAAAACATATCTGTCTTTTGCTGACTGACTTACTTCACTTAGCATAATACCCTCCAGTTCCATCCACGTTGCTGCAAATGGCCAGATTTCATTCTTTCCCATTGCCAAGTAGTATTCCATTATGTACATAAACCACATCTTCTTTATCCATTCATCAGTTAATGGACACTTAAGCTCTTTCCATAATTTGGCTATTGTTGAAAGCGCTGCTATAAACATAGGGGAACGTGTGCCCCTATGAATCAGCATTCCTGTATCCTTTGGATAAATTCCTAATAGTGCTATTGCTGGATGCTTATTTTTAAAATATCACCTCCACTCTGAAATTGTTTTTAAAATCTCGGTATTTAAACATAATAATTCAGACTTTTAGATTTTGCTGTTTTGTGACCTTGGGAGGCACACTGATATGTTTTAAGCAACATGTTTGGGACTTATTGTCAGGAAGGTCCTGGCTCTGCTACTTACTAGCTATGTTACCTTGGGCAAGGTACTTGGGCAAGGTACTTAATCCTTAATCCGTTACCTTGAGCAAGGTACTTAATCCTTCTAAACCAAGATCCTCAGGATGCCTAGGTAGCTCAGTTGGTTGAGCATCCGATTTCAACTCAGGTCACAATCTCCCGGTTTGTGGGTTCGGGCCCCGCGTCGGGCTCTGTGCTGACAGCTCAGAGCCTGCAGCCTGCTTTGGATTCTGTGTCTCCCTCTCTCTGTGTCCCTCCCCCACACTCTCAAAAATAAACAAACATTAAAAAACATTTTTTTAAACCAAGATCTTCAACTGTGGCTCTGTTCTCACTTGGGAGCAGATAAATCTTTGCGGTGGGGGCTGTCCTCTGCATTGTGAGATGTTTAGCAACATCCCTGGCCTGTGCCTACTTGATGTCAGGAGCAACTGTGCCCTCAATCATGACAATGGAAAATGCCCCCAGACACTGTCAAACATTCCCTGGGGAGGACAGCCCCAGGGAGAAACACTGCTCTCGTCTTCAACCTCTTACCTGTAAAATGGGAATAATTATACCAAACTCTTAAGGCCGCCATGAGGATCTAGAAGGATAGATGCAGAAAACAGTAGGCCAAGGGCTTGGCACTGGGCTTGTTAGCACCTTGGTCTGAGGACAATGATAACCTCACACTTCTGATGTGATTCATAAATTTTCAAAACATTTCTTTTTTTAAAAATTTTTTTTAAACATTTGTTTATTTTTGAGACAGAGAGAGACCGAGGATGAGCAGGAGAGGATCAGAGAGAGAGGGAGACACAGAATCCGAAACAGGCTCCAGGCTCTGAGCTGTCAGCCCAGAGCCCGACGCGGGGTTCGAACTCACGGACCGCGAGATCATGACCTGAGCCGAAGTCAGACGCTTAACTGACTGAGCCACCCAGGCGCCCCAAAACATTTCTAAATTGTATCTGCAATACTTACGATGGTGACTGAGTGAGCTCTATCCTCCCAGCTTCCTATATCTGTTAATGACCCTACCATTCCCTAAGCCTCTTAAGCTTGAAACCCTCGGGTAATACTTTGGTTTCTCTTTCTTGCCCAGCCTTATGGTCATTCAATCAATACCTCAGTTTTCCTTCACTTCTATCATGAAGAGTGTTCTCTAGGGGCTCAAGGGGTCTATTGCGAGGGTCTGCAAAGCCACAGGAAAGCCAGGATAAGCAACTTGTCATTTACTTAAATATTAGAGGAAAAAAAATAAATACAACTCTTGAGGTAATATAAAATATTACCTTATTATGTAAACAAATGAGCATATGATGAAAAAGAATGAAACATTTTAAGATATAACATGATTTTTTTAATCCTTGCCATAGGCTGATTCAGCCTATGACCCTCTGGAGCAGGTGGAATATACACCCCCTCCCCTCCCTCCAAGGACACTCTGGTAGAAAGAATTGAGTCACTACACTGTTGTAGTCAGAAGACTTTCTTTGACTCTAGTACAAACTCTGGGCCTATCTCTCCCATCTGGACTGTTCTTTCTCCTCGCCCACTGGGGACCCCATTCAAGGCTTTTTTCATAACCTCCTCCAACATGTAACTTTCCATGATCACCTAAACCAGAAATAAGCTCTCTTCTGAAATCCTTAAGCAATTAATGTCTGTAGGACTAAACTTTATTTACCATACACTTTTTAAACTGTAGCTCTTTTTAAATGTACATTTAAATTACCTTCCTAACTGGGCTGCATGGTGTTCTAGAAAAATAACCACAATTTATGCTCACTGAATCCTCCAAAGAAACCAACCTATTATCTTATCCACACTCATGAATGTTGGTTGATGATGATAGTGAAAATTATTTGAGTTTGTAGCAACGCTATGCAGGTTTTCCTATTCTACAGAGTAGATGCCTTGTCATGGAAATAGAAGAACGGAAGTGTCTAGAAACATGTCCAAGTTCGCCACACTACTGACAGATCTACGACTAGAGCCCAGATCCCCTGAGTCCTGACCTGATGCTCTTCTACTCCCTCACATGGCCTCTCTATCTGTATGTATGGCTCCTTTACTTTGCCATTCAGATCTAAACTTGAATGTGGTCTCATCAGAGACGCTTTCCATGACTGCACAATATCAAGTGCACAGTTGAAAATGAATAAAAATATTGCAGGAGGAATCCAAACCACCAGGCAGGGCCTGAGGAACGGGGTCTTGGGTTGGGTCTATAAAAAACATTCATAAAGCATCTTTGTTTCATTACTTCCCACACCACACAATTGTGACCGCACAGATTTGTATGCCCACAGGACCATTTCCTGACGTACCAGACGAGAGGAAAGAGCACCCTAGGTTTTAAAGCAAATAAGGATTTAGTGCAAAGGCCCTGTGATGGGAACTTGCTTGGCATGTTTGAGGAAGAGAAAGAAAGTCCATGAAGCTGGAGCAGAAAAGCAAAGGGAGCATGAGAAGAAGAGAGATCCACAAGGCTGGCAGGGTCCAAAATATAAGCCAAAGTGTGGCACGTGGATTTTATGCTGAGAATAATGTGAATCCAGCAGAAGTTTTTCAAGGGGCACATGATCTGAACGAGGATTTTAAAAATAACCCTGCATGCTGCGTGAGGGATAGACTGTGGAGGTACGATAAAATTGGAAGAGAGACCAGGGAAGAGGCTGCTGCAGCTGATGAATGACAGTGTTTTGGACTAGGGCAGTAGTGGTGGACACGGAGAGAAAGAGATAAATTTGAAATATGTTTTGGAGTCGAACTGACAGGACTTGCTGATGGACTGAAGCTAACGGTAGTGGGGGAAAGAGAAACCAAGGAAAACTCCTTGACTTTAAAGCTTTGATAACAGGACTGATGGTGGGGCTGTTTACTGATAAGGACAAAACCAGAGGAGATACAGATTTAGAGACATCCACTGAGAGATCTGGTGGTGATCCATTTAATATGACTATTAGACACCTGATCCGGGAGGAAAATAGGTGTAGGCAACTGGATGCCTGGGACAGAAGTCCAGATTGAGGTCAAAATTGGAGAAACAGATTTACTCACCATCATTTCACAGATGGTATTTAAAGCTAGATGTGAGATCGCCAAGGAAGACCTGGTATCTAGAGAAGAGAAAGGGGCCCAAGACCAAGGGTACTCCAGCCCTTACATGTCAAACAACAGAGGAGGATAAATCAAAGGACATTGAGAAGGAAGTCAGTCAGGAAAGTGTGCTATCATGAAAGCCAAGGGAAGAAAGTTGGTAACTACAACTTATTGTACATAAATGAATAAAGCCATACCATGGCCTATAAATGGGTCTTTGGGAACACATCAGCACGTCATACCTCAGTGCCTGCTTAATCCTGAGTAAAAATGACAATAATAAATTTCCTACCTGGAAAACTAAGAAAAATAGTTGGCCTAAAATGACTCTACCAAGATATTGCTGAGCAATGAAATCTAACCCAGTACAGTCATTTGTTTTCTATCCTTGACACTTTAACTATAAAAAACATACTATATTACTAAATACACACACACACACACACACACACACATCAAGAAAGATACTATGGCAAAGCTATATGATCATGTCAAGACATACAGAAAAAGCATTTGACAAAAATCCAGTACCCTCTCATGATAAAAAATATTCAACAAACTGAAATTAGAAGAGAATTTCCTCAACCTGACACAGGCTATTTATGAAACACCCAAATCTAACATCATATAAAAAGGTGAAAGACTGAATGCTTTCCCCATATGATCAGAAACAAAGAAATGATATCTACTCTCATAACATCCAATAAACATTGTACTGGAAATTGCAGACAGAGCAATTAGTCAATAAAAAAAAAAAAAAGGCAACCAGATTAGAAAAGGAAAAGCAAAGGATCTCTATTCACAGATGATATCATTCTATTTATAGAAGATCCTAAGGAATCCACTAAATAACTATTACAACTAATAAACATTTAGGAAGTTTGTACAATATGAAATCAATGTGCAAAAATCAATTCTATTTCCATACACTACCAATAAACAAGGTAAAATTAAATAAGAATACAATCCCAGTTATAAGAGTATTTAAAAAATAAAATACTTAGGAATAAATTTAACAAGGGTACCAGACTTATACACTGAAGACCTACAAAACATTGTTAAAAGAATTCGAAGAAGAACTAAATAAATGGAAAGACATCCCAAGTTCATGGACTGGAAAATGCAATATTGTTAAGATGGCAATTCTTCCCCAATTTATCCACAGATTTAATAAAATCCTTATCAATATCCCAGATATATTGTTTACAGAAATTGATAGGTCACATGGCAATGTAGAAGACCCAGGATAGCCAAAATAAGTTAGAGGACTCACAGTTCCCAGTTTCAAAACTTGTTACACAGCTACTACAATCAAGATGGTCTGATAATGGCATAATGATAGATATATATACCAAAAGAATAGAACTGAAAGTCCAACATAAACTTTTACATGTATGGTCAACTGATTTTCAGCACGGTGCCAACACAAGTTAATGGGGAGCAAACAGTCTGTTCAATAAATGATCCTAGGACAACAAAAAACATGTGCAAAAGAATTAAGTTGGACCCCTACCTCACATCATACACAAAAATTGATTCAAAACAGATCACAGACCTGATTATAAGAGCTAAAACCGTAAAACTCTTAGAATAAAACAGGAATAAATCTTCATGAACTTGGATTCAGCAATGGTTTCTTATACGTGACACAAAAAGCCCAAGCAACAACAATAATAACAACAAAACAGTAAAGTAGACTTCATAAAAATTAAAAACTTCAGCATTTTAAAGGACCCCAGTAACAAAGGGACAAGACAACCGACAGACTGGGAGAAAATATTTGCAACTATATCTGATCAGGGACTCATATCTAAAATTTATAAAGGGGGCGTCTGGGTGGCTTAGCCGGTTAAGCGTCCGACTTCAGCTCAGGTCATGATCTCGCAGTTTGTGAGTTTGAGCCCCATGTCGGGCTCTGTGCTGATAGCTCGGAGCCTGGAGCCTCCTGCAGATTCTGTGTCTTCTCCTCTCTCTGCCCCTCCTATGCTCATACTCTATCTCTCTCTGTCTCTCAATAATAAATAAATGTTAAAAAAGTTAAAAATAAAATAAAATATATAAAGAATTCTTACAACTTACCATAGAAAGACAATCTGAATAAAAACTGGACAAATAGGGGACACCTGGGTGGCTCAGTCGGTTAAGCATCCGACTCTTGGTTTCGGCACAGGTCATGATCTAACGGTTTGTGAGTTTGAGCCCCGCATCAGGCTCTGTGCTGACAGCATGGAGCCTGCTTGGGATTCTCTCTCTCTCTCTCTCTCTCTCTCTCTCTTTCTCAAAAATAAATGAATAAACATTTTAAAAGTTTTTAAAAACTGGGCAAAGGACTTGAATAGACATTTCTCTAAAGATAATGATGGTGACAACATCAATATCATTAGGCATTAGAAAAATAACTAATTTCATGTAAATCAAAGCCAAAGTGAGACACCATTCATACTCACTAGAATGGCTATAATCAAACATACAGACAATCACAAGTGTCAGGAAAGACATGGAGAAATTGTGACCTTCATGTATTGATGGTGGGAATGTAAACTGATACACCTGCTTTCTAAAACAATCTGGTAGATCCTCAAATGATGAAACAGAGTAACTACGTGACCCGGCAATGCCACTCTTAGGTACATATCCAAGAAAATGAAAACACATGTCCACACAAAAACTGGCCCAATGAATGTTCACTGAAGCATTATTTATAACAGCCCAAAAGGGGAAAGAACACAAAGTCCATCAACTGATGAATGATAAACAAAATGCGGTACAGCCACTGAATGGAATATTACTTGGCAATAAAAAGAAATGAAGCAATGATACAAAGCTACAACATAGATAAACCCTGGAAACGTTATGCTAAGTGAAAGGAGCCAGTCACAAGAGACCACGCTGTATGAAATGTCCAGAATGGGCAAATTCATAGAGACAGAAAGAAGATTAGTGGTGGCCTGAGCCTGGAGAACGTGGGGTGATTGAGGAGTGTGGCTAAGCGTGGTTTCACTTCAAGGTAAGGAAAATATTCTAAAATTGATTATGATGACGGATATGCAATTCTGTGAATATACTAAAAGCCATTAAATTGTATACTTAGAATGAGTGGATTGCATGGCATCTGAATTATATCTCAATAGACCTGTTAAAAAAATAAACAACACTACCGTGCCTTTTAACAACAAAAAGAATTGAATACTAGGATAGTGTATTATGAGATTGGTCTAGAAAAAAAAAATTGCTTTAGTGCAGTGTTGTTGAAAACACATTGGATTTAGCAGTCAGGTGTGGATCTAAACATAACCTGTACGTTTTACTTGTTATGACTCAGAATTTCATTCATCATGCATGCAAAGTCTCTACTGCAATTCCTACTACCAGGAAGGAAGGAAGGAAGGAAGGAAGGAAGGAAGGAAGGAAGGAAGGAATTGTTTCAATTAGAATGGTGAGGTTAAAAAGGGCCAGAACAAATACTGAAAATATAAAGTAATGGCATTAATAGCAACAGTAAGCTTGATCTGGAATAAGTAGCCTAAAATGACAAAAATGTGTGTGTGTGTGTGTGTGTGTGTGTGTGTGTGTGTGTGTAAATGGACATAAAATAACACAAATAACACTGTCATGAAACTTTGTAACTAAAATATTTGAAACCTAAGTTAACACTCACTTCTTTTCGGTAGTAGTAACATAGTAAAAAGAATTCAAAAAATCCCTTACATATTCTCATGGAATTTAGCTGAGTGATGAAAAAATAAACTTAATTTCAGGTTTTCAGACCCAAGTGCTAATTTCAGCTGTTTTACCGAAGATAAAATTTTATGCTACTTTCAAAACTTAAATAGGGCATAAATTTCTCTTTGTAGTAGCACTCCAAAAAAATAGAATTGCAGAGAAAGGAAGTAGTTAATTCGGGCCTCCAAAAGCTCTTTTCTGAGTTTTCTGAAAACAATCAAAAGATAAGAAAATGAAATCTTTGTAAAAAAGTGAAACAGGTCTGGGGGCTTAAAAGAAAATTCCCAGAAACAAAATTCGTAACTTGAAGGAAATGCAGTCCCTGGAACACTCTATAATTTCCTCTGTCATTTTTCAATGGAATTACTACAATAAAAAGCTTGAAAATCAATGATGAACTGATCCTGTTTTCTATCTGCTGTTCTGAGCCACATGAAATAAACGCAGACTGGAGAAAGCACAATGACATACGATCGATGAAATATTACAATTTAGATGCAGAAATGATGCACAAATTCTCATGAGAAATAATGAAAAGTAAGAGTGAGAGAAATGAAGTTGAACTAGAACTACGCCTTCTTAGGTACAGTTCTTACTTTGAATTAATTCACTGGCATTCTGTTTTACAAGAATTCTTTTTCACTTCCCTGAAGCTAATGCTGTGATGAAATATTAAATGGCGGTAATGAACACTCTACCTTTGAGATCTTCCACTGTTTCCTGTGCCGGCAACTCCTAGACAAACAGAAGAACAAAAAAAAATCAATCCATGACTCAGCTTGGTGCCCATCTCTGGGCAGTCAGCGGACCCCTGAAGCAGCCGTTACTGTCTTCCCAAATGGCACGTGGGGAAGAGACTACACAGTGTCTGCTCTGCTTCAGCGTCTAATAAAATGGAGAGCAGAAACGAATACGAAATCTAGGTAAGTGTAGACGCCCAAGCAAGACCACTGTACTGTGATAAAAGGGCATTTGATAATTAAGAAAGTGAAAAGGAGAGAGAGAAAGGGGCTACGGTATGCTACCCACGAATACAGCCCAATAAAGTTAGTCTGGAACGAAGGGGATTTAGTGACTGCCCAAGAGACAGGCGTGATTCAATGTGGACATGTGGGGTAGTGTAGTTGATTCCAGGGGAGGACACTGCAAATATGGTGATTCAGATGAATCACAGACAGGAGCAGAGGAGAAGGAGGTCAAGGTCTGCCGACAGGTTCTTCTGGCCAGAGTGGCAGGCCCGGCAGGTGGGGCGGCCGGCAGAGGAGGCCAATGTTGTGCTTCCAGCATGAGACTGGATGTTTATCTCGGGCTCCAAGGGCCCCCCAGGGGTCATTTCCACACCCTGAGATGCGGTCAGCCACAGCGTGGGGGCAGTACTGACTGTATTGTATTGAACTGTATTGAACGTGCAATACCCCTGCACGTTCCCGTCCAGGCAGGATCAACACTACACAACAAGAACAGTGTGAAACAGAAAAACACACACTGACCAGTGGCCCAGATGAGTGCTGAGAGTTTATGCTCTGCCCTCTGGAGCTGCAGCGGAGGGGAGGCGTGGAGAGGTTCTGGTGAGGCTCTTCCCTTTTGCCATTGTTAATCTGCCTGGTGCTGCTAACCCATGTGAGAAACACAAGAGCAGTGATGTTATCAAACAGAACTATGACTGGGTAGCAGTCCCCAAACACGTCCCTTTCCTAGATCCCATTGTGTAATCGTCATTGTGTACAAATTTTGTTTTTATTTTGTTTTTATTTTTTTTTTCAATATATGAAGTTTATTGTCAAATTGGTTTCCATACAACACCCAGTGCTCATCCCAAAAGGTGCCCTCCTCAATACCCATCACCCACCCTCCCCTCCCTCCCACCCCCCATCAACCCTCAGTTTGTTCTCAGTTTTTAACAGTCTCTTATGCTTTGGCTCTCTCCCACTCTAACCTCTTTTTTTTTTTTTCCTTCCCCTCCCCCATGGGTTTCTGTTAAGTTTCTCAGGATCCACATAAGAGTGAAACCATATGGTATCTGTCTTTCTCTGTATGGCTTATTTCACTTAGCATCACACTCTCCAGTTCCATCCACGTTGCTACAAAAGGCCATATTTCATTCCTTCTCATTGCCACGTAGTATTCCAGTGTGTATATAAACCACAATTTCTTTATCCATTCATCAGTTGATGGACATTTAGGCTCTTTCCATAATTTGGCTATTGTTGAGAGTGCTGCTATAAACATTGGGGTACACGTGCCCCTATGCATCAGTACTCCTGTATCCCTTGGGTAAATTCCTAGCAGTGCTATTGCTGGGTCCTAGGGTAGGTCTATTTTTAATTTTCTGAGGAACCTCCACACTGCTTTCCAGAGTGGCTGCACCAATTTGCATCCCCACCAACAGTGCAAGAGGGTTCCCGTTTCTCCACATCCTCTCCAGCATCTATAGTCTCCTGATTTGTTCATTTTGGCCACTCTGACTGGCGTGAGGTGATATCTGAGTGTGGTTTTGATTTGTATTTCCCTGATAAGGAGCGACGTTGAACATCTTTTCATGTGCCTGTTGGCCATCCGGATGTCTTCTTTAGAGAAGTGTCTATTCATGTTTTCTGCCCATTTCTTCACTGGGTTATTTGTTTTTTCGGGTGTGGAGTTTGGTGAGCTCTTTATAGATTTTGGCAACAAAACTAAAAGGCAACCAACGGAATGGGAAAAGATATTTGCAAATGACATATCGGACAAAGGGCTAGTGTCCAAAATCTATAAAGAGCTCACCAAACTCCACACCCGAAAAACAAATAACCCAGTGAAGAAATGGGCAGAAAACATGAATAGACACTTCTCAAATTTTGTTTTTAAGGGAGAATAATAAATATTACTTTAAAATAAGACATGCTCGGGGCTCCTGGGTGGCTCAGTCGGTTAAGCGTCTGACTCGGCTCAGGTCATGATCTCGAGGTTTGTGGGTTCGAGCCCCACGTCAGGCTCTGTGCTGACAGCTCGGAGCCTGGAGCCCTCTTCGGATTCTGGGTCTCCCCCTCTCTCTGCCCCTCCCCTGCTCATGCCCTGTCTCTCTCTGTCTCTCAAAAGTAAATAAACGTTAAAAAATATTTAGAAAAAAAATAAGACATGCTCTCCTAAGGAACTATCAGAAATATGGGCGAGAAAAGTGACAATGACACTTAAGAATCATTTTTAATATTTCAGTTTCATGCAACGTATGACTTCTATATTAATAAACACCAGTGTTCTTTTTGAAAATACTCTGGCATGCACTAAGCATTTAAATGATGAGATAAAAATGCTGAAGTGAAATACTTTGCTCTGTTAAGCCTAATGCAAATGAACTGTGGAGCATGGTATAAGGTCATGTTAATAGTTAAATCGTCTTGATTATCAGTATCAATTTTAGGCTTAAGTGTATGGTTCAATAGAAGAAAAATGTACAGATTTGTGTCTGCCTATACTGGTGTATTTTCACAAATAGCTAATAAATGGAAAACATTTTCACCAATGGTGAAACATTTAAATTATGAACTGCCACATCAACAGAAATGTTACCTTTGATTTTTGTGATTAGTCACGTGTTCCTTGTTGGCCTCTTTGTCTTTACTTGGATTTTCTTTCTTTTTGGAGGGCCTCTGCTGAATTACTTCTCCTTTATCAAACATGAGGTGTAGGCGATAGCTGACCAATTTGATGATTGTGAAGAATATAGTCACTGAACTGCAGTAAAAAAATACAGTGATGGCATTTGGAGGAAAAGCCTAAAGAAGAGAAGAGAAAGAGAAAATGTATCCGTTTGGAGGATTATCTTTTGTTTTAAATCTGAAAGCATTGTGGGACTACTTATGAAACATAAACTGGGCAAGATTTCAAATTTTATTAGTTTTACAACTGTTCCTGGTTGCAATACCTGAGGAAAAAGAGCTGCTATCTGTTTATCTTAAAAAATTTTGTTTTTCGGGGTGCCTGGGTGGCGCAGTTGGTTAAGCGTCCGACTTCAGCCAGGTCACGATCTCGCGGTCCGTGAGTCTGTGGGTCCGTGGGTCTGGGCTGATGCCTCGGAGCCTGGAGCCTGTTTCCGATTCTGTGTCTCCCTCTCTCTCTGCCCCTCCCCCATTCATTCTCTGTCTCTCTCTGTCCCAAAAATAAATAAAAAACGTTGAAAAAAAAAATTAAAAAAAAAATTTTGTTTTTCTTGTTTCTCAGGTGCTCATAATCCTGGCACTAATGACCAACATTTCATCTGCAGGCAGGAATCCCACAGAACAGAAGGTGTGTTACAGTGAGACTTTCCATGCTCTATTAGCTAGTTGTTTTCCATAGCCTGATCTGACTGACCTTCCTACGCATCTGCGTGTAGCAAAGGCCGGAGAAAGGCCTTTGAGATGCTGTTTCCTTCAACAAGACACAGAAAGCCTTGTTGAGAACAGAAGAAAGAAGGAAGGAGAAAGATTAATGTCATGGCCCCTTCCTTCCTTCCCTGCTCTCTTGTTGGGTTAACACCATCAGGCCATGGATTTCCCTAGCGGTGTGATGCAGGCAAGGAGCTACAAAAGGGTAAAAGGGGTATTTACATCAGTGTGAAAGGATCTGGGCATGGAGTTCATGGTGAAGGTCAGTTCAATTCTGTCCAATCCCCTCAAGAAACAGAAGGAATCACTGGGATCCATGCAATTGTCCCACCCTGGAGGATCCCCCACATACCTTTCTAGTTCTCTCCCAGGACCATGGACGACTGCAGGTTCTCTAGTCCTTGCCAAACTACGTTCTTATCTTTGGAGATTGAAATAGATCCTAGAGTGTCTCAAGACGCTACCAAGGACAGCCTCAAGAAACAGCAAGACCCTTTCATCAATGCACCTTGCTGAAGGATCTCAAGAAATCCAGTGATGAGTATAGTCTCTCCTTTGACCTGGAACTGGCTGAGCCTGTAGACAACATGGCCCATCCCAAGTCTGCTCCCAAGCAGCCCCTGAATAACCCCCCATGGTCCCATAATAGTCCATCATCTAGGTAAGACCATTTCAAAACAGCATAGCCAACAAAAAGAATAAAGGAAGAGGAAAACTATCACCAACAAGGAAAGCTAAAGTGAAGAATTTTCACCATCACTGACTTGCTTTTACTCCATGGGAAAAAAAGTCCACAAATAAATATAAATTAATAAATAAGTGAATTAAAGATTAAGTAAAACAAGTATAGATGATAGATAGATAGATAGATAGATAGATAAGGGAGACAGGGAAAGTCAGGTTCCCCACCTGGAAGCAGATAGGTTTCACATTTACACATATACCTCCTGATGAGAAACTGTATGAACCTCAAGCAACATAGAAGTTTAAAAACAGAGAAAGAGTGATAGGGGCCACTAATGGTCCCCAGCACTTTTTCGTAACATGTCTCTGTATTTCAGGTCTAAAAAATTTAGGCAGAAGCTAGACAGTGAGTTTAAAGAAACTGATAAAGGAAGAATAAAACCCAGCAAATGTCCTGAGAATAGATTAGCATACTATCATACACAAATTATATTCAAAAGTTGTTTAAATTATAATGTAACTTGGGCTTCATAGTACTCTGATTAGTAAGGGGCCACAGAAAGAATTCGTGCTAAGTACCCCATGTGGTCTCCTGCATTTCCCAGCCTCCCTTGCAGTCAGGCTAGAGCCATGTGACTACTTTGGACCACTGGACTATGACGAGAAGTGGCAGGTGTCACTTCTAAGCCTAGACAATTTTGAGCTAGGTGCCTCCCTCATCTCCCTCTTCTCTTTAGTAGGCAATCTCAGAGACCGTGTTTTCTAGATGATCCATGTGCAAGACAGCAGATCTTCCTTCTGCTTGGATACCTGGGTGACTCTGGAACAAGGCCCTAACAGACCCGAGACAGACATGTACTACAAGTGAGAAATAACCCTGTGATTCATTAGACCACTGAGATTAGGGGTTCTGCCTGCTGTGGCAGCTAACACTAGGAACCTAATACTGGGGGTTCCATTTCCACCAGAAAGCTTCCATTCAAATTATATTAGAAATAAATGGGGGGAGGGGGAACATCAGGCATTGAGAAGAGAATGCTTAGCAAAGGTGAGAGAGAAAAGATTACATATGGATATTGGAGAAAATTCATTTGGAAAAAAGTGACTTGCCACAATAAGAAGAGGTATTACTTTTTAGTTTACCTTCATAAATATGGACTATATAGCATTGGCTTGGCAGTGTTGAAGTTAAGAGAAGGCAAGAAATTACAATGAGGTTTAGCATGTAGTTTGCAACCCAGGTGAGAAAAGGCCCTTGTCTCGTCCTCTATGAAGGACCACCGACACTTAGTCACATCCCCAAAAAGCCCATAGACGCCACCAGGCCATAGTGAAAGACAGATATTTTACTGAAAATTTCCAGGGAGAGAGAAAAGGTTTTACAATATGCTACAGATGGCACATTCTTCCTCCCAAAATACCCTGCTCTCCTTTAAAATCTCTTCCTTCAGTAGACCCTGCAAACAGAACCCAGAATCCTCCCAAATATCCCCTTTTTAATGCCATATAATCAAGCTCTGCGGGGGCTCCTCCAATTCTACACTTCCAGAGACGTCACTGAAAATCACTTTCAAGGCCATTTTACTGCTGACATCATTGTGCTCAATCCCCAAAAGACCCCCAGCTCCTAGGTAGGATTTTCTGTCCCTACACGTAAGAACGCAAGGAGAGAAGGAGGGCTTAGGAAGAGATGTGTCATGGATGATCAGTTTTAATTGGCTTTTAATTTATATCAGACTTCCCCCACCTCCCTCCATATTAGGTATATTCAGATTTTGAATAATTTTTTTCCTTGTTTCCATGAACTTATCATTTTAACACATTCTAATTACCAATAGGAGGCAACGCTTTTTCAAAATTATACCCCTGGCCAAAGAAAAGCTGTATGTGGTTCTCTGACACATTATTAAGATAACTAGAGGTATAAGAACTCATTTGACCAAACTTTTTCTGACATAATTTCATGAAAAACAACATGCTGTTACCAGCTAAGCAATTACAAGTGTAGTCATTCGCACGGCTCACAAAACTGGATTTCTTGGAATTTGGTGCCATCTAGATGTGTCTGAGTGAACACCCAGACCACTCGCAGTTCCCCCAGATGGAAGCCACTGCTGTTCCTTCAGGTTCATAGCTCAGCCTCTCTCACAGGGTGTACCCACTTTTTTTTTATTGTGGTAAAATATGTGTAAATATAAAATTTACCATCTTAACCATTTTTAAGCGTACAGTTCAGTGACATTAAGTACATTCACATTGTTGTACATCCTTCACCACCATCTCTGGAACTTCTTCGTCTTCCCAAACTGAAAGTTTATACCCATTAAATAGTAATTCCCCATTTCTCCCTCCCCCAGTCCTGGCAACCAAGTTTCTATTTTTGTCTCTACGAATTTGACTCTTTTAGATACCTCATCATTGGAATCATACGGTATTTATCCTTTTGTGACTGGCTTATTTCCCCTAGCATAATGTCCTCAGTTCAGCCATGTTGTACCATGGGTCAGAATTTCTTTCCCTTATAAGGCTGAATAATATCGCATTATCACACATTACACATTTTGTTTATCCATTCATCTGTCGATGGGCACTTGGGTTGTTTACCCTTCAGTTGTGAATAGTGCTGCTCTAAACGTGAGTGTGCAAATATTTCTTCAAGACCCTGCTTGCCATCCCTTTGGACATATATCCAGAAGTGAAATTGCTGGATTATACAGCAATTCTCTGTTTCATTTTTGGAGGAAACTCCGTGCTGTTTTTATAGTAGCTGTGCCATTTTATACCACTCTGGTTTTTAACTTCAAGATAATGGGTTATTGTTTTCCATTTCTTGAGTAGCCTGGAGAGATCAATAATCTGCTGAGTGAGGACTACCTATAAATCACACCGGTGTCCAGTGAGAATAAACCACTCCTGAGGGTTTCAGTGTACAGACATAAAGAAGGGCACTCTCGGGGGTTCAACCTTTTTTTAATGTATATCTTATAAAGATTCCTCACTGATCTACTTTCACAAACTAATTTTGAAGAAGGCTTCTGGAAATAATTTTTTTTCACCTTAAAAATGAAGAAGCTGAAGCACAGAATGGGTTATACTTCCAAGGTGACAAGTACATATATCTCCTGTCATCTGAAAGGTACTTACCTAGCTACTTCCATGACCTGACAGAGAACCAAGGACTCAGAAGGAAAAAAAAAAGTGTAAATATCTTCTGGGCAGTCAAAACACATAACTGTTAGAGAGAAACTCCTCTCCACTCCTATGGTTTCCAGGAGAGGAAACACAGCTGACCTCTCTGTGCTCCTAACTCCTTCCTCAGTGATTTCTGACCAGTATTTGGGGGAACAGGAAATGGGCGTGCCTTCCCTTCTGTCCCAGGGGCCAGCCCTGACCAAGCAGGTGTGGGTTGGGGTGGCCTCCCTCCATACTGCAAGGTCTCCAGCATCAGTCCCAAGTCAGAGAGGCCCAATGCTTTCCAACCACTCCTGACAGCTAGGTGAGGCTCCATAATGCCGCAGCTCACAATTAGGAAGTCTACCTCCCTGCAGATACAACACATGTTCAAATAATAGCTTCCTTTGTAATAAAGGTGATCCCTGAACTCCATCTGCTTGACTCCCTGTCTCCCTCAAGTGGCTTAGAAGAAAGGAGGTGCTATTTATTGGGCCATCAAGTCTATGCATAAAGGTTATGACCTTGACTAGAAGGCAACTCACTCAGAGAATGGGTTGGAAGCTTTGTACTCTTACTCTAGGCATATTTACGTGGCGTCTAATAAGTCTAACAAATTTGGTATCCCGGCCCATAACAGAAATTAGAAGGCGGGATAGGAAAGAAGAAGGAGAAGAAGAGAAAGAAGGAGAAGGAAGAGAAGTGGGAGGGGGGAGGCAGGAGGACAGAGGAGGAGGAGGGAATAGAAGTAACCACAATAACGTAGCAAAACATAATAAATGACAGCATAGTGTTGGAAAAGTATTTAAAAAAAACTATGAAAAGGCATGTCACTTGTATGGTCATTTTTTGAGACACAAACACGACTCAGTCATCTCTGGGGACATCACTACAAAAACATAATAAGATATCCAGAAGTACAAAGAAAATGTTCAACGATACTCAATATACTATCAGAGAAGGCAGGGGAATGTAAAACTATGAATGTAGTTAAAGTAAATTGAGTTTTCCCACTTTTAAGGTTAAGCTTCAAGTAATTTAGAAAATGTTTTTACACAGAATATGTGGCCTAACAGATAAGGCATTAATCTCCCAACCGTAGCATTCACACTGGTTTTTGCCATTTATATACCATCAAGGAGTGCTCGACAGTCCTGTTGTATGCCAGTATATTCCCTCTGGCTGCAAGGAACTGCCCAGTGTGGGTATTCATGCCATCTGGGGCAGACACAGGCTTCAGAAGCTCCTAGTTCATGTTTCCGGAAGCCTAACCAGGGCTTGACTATTAGAAGACCCTAGGTTATTCCCAAAAGACAGGGTGCAGACTGAGGTGTCTTATCTGCTTCAGAGATAAGAGAGATCCCATCTTGTTCATCCGTTTTGTCAACCTAGAAGAGCTTTGTCCATCCGGCCGTCCATTCCTCATTCATTCATTCATTCATTCGATACACAAATGCAGAGTGTTGGGCTGAGGCATTAGTTCCAATGACTTCGTTCAGGTAGGATTTGGGGTCCTATCTAAGGAAACTGTAACTCCCTTGGAGGGGAAAATCAGGCCACAAGATGGAGAAGTACAATCATTTCTCTGCATTTAAATACACGAAGGAGTTGACAGGTTTTCACCTCCTGAATCACAGTTCTTTACCTATTTTGTGAATTTCCATTATGAGAAAACAACAAAAACTCCATTTAAAACTTTCTCAGAAAACCTGGAACTGTGGATTTTGTACAGAAATGGGAACGAGCTCAGCAGTCCTGTGGGTACCGGGCATGCGGTCGAGAAGGCCAGAGGCAGAGACGTGTGAGAAGGCAAGCGAGCATGTCAAACTCCTGACAGAACATGGAGGGAGCCCTCCCTGCGGTACCCTCAGAAGTAGGCCAGCCTTGCCAATATTTTTAAATGATGAGGTGCGTGGAATCGAGAAATCTGACTGACCGGTTCTCCAAAGACAGCCTTACTCCTATCTCTATCCTTCGGAGGAAGACGAATGGAACACGTTCTCTTAGGCCTACGACTTGACTGCTTTGGGTCTGCTGTCGGTCTTCAGATCTGCTCTTTGAGCTCCTGGGCCTCTTCCTTTGTGTGTGGCTTTCCTGGGGGAAACACTGGATAGAGAAGTGGCAAAAGTATGGATGGTCAAGGCCGTACTACAGGCAACGATAAGATGGAAAAACAGCCAAAGGTTGCAGAGGTAGATTTGAGGCAGGGGCATGAAAATAGGAATCTGTGTAGGCTGGAATGCTCTGAAAACCACTTCGAAAGCTGGTATCTGCAATTACCTAATCCTCGGTCTCTCTCTCTCCTCTTCTCATAAAGAATATTCATGGTGGGGGCACCTGGGTGGCTCAGTTGATTAAGCGTCCAACTTCGGCTCAGGTCATGATCTCATATTCCGTGAGTTCGAGCCCCGCGTCGGGCTCTGTGCTGACAGCTCAGAGCCTGGACCCTGTTTCAGATTCTGTGTCTCCCTCTCTCTCTGACCCTCCCCCGTTCATGCTCTGTCTCTGTCTCAAAGATAAATAAACGTTAAAAAAAAGAATATTCGTGGTGGACCGCTTAATCAATGAATGCCTAGTACAGTCAAGAAATCTAGATACATGTTGTCTTTTCCATTTCAGATGGTCACAGTAAGAAGTAACATTTCATTTACATGTTTAATGTTCACTGACCTCAACAGGATGAACCAATCAGTAAACTCATTGAAGGCAAAGAGATGTCTATCTCGACACAATGATAATCTCAACCGGGAATCTGTACCGATATTGAGTGTGGATCTCATTGAATATCAATGTCATTGTTGCCTAACAGAAAGAAATGTGTGATTTTGAATTTAAAATGAGAATTTAGGGGCATCTGGCTCAGTCGGTTAAGCGTCTGACTCTTGATTTGGGTTCAGGTCCGGATCTCACAGTTTGTGGGATTGGGCACCGCCTCGGGCTCTGTGATGTCAGCGTGGACTGGGATTCTCTCTCCCTTCCTCTCTTCTCCTCCTTCTATCTAAAGACAGATAGATGCACTCTATCTCTCTCTCAAAATAAATAAACATTTAAAAATAAAATAAGAATTTAATAATGTGAAAGTTTACAAAATGTAAACTATAACTGATCAATTCTATATTTGATACATAAATCTAAACTTGTACCTTCATTGTTCATAAGGAATTTTAAGTACCCTCAAGACCCAAATGATAGGAAAAATGTTTAGTGTCATGAAATTTCAAGTGTGTTTCAGTTAATATTTAAATGCAATGGATCAAAATATTACATTTCTTCATTCTTAAGCAATATTCTTCAAAATCAACTAATGAAAAGACTACAATCAGTCATTGCACAGTATGTTCAGCATGTCTGGCCCCCACTCCTTAAATGCTACTGTGACATTTAATTGAAATGCCACTGTGATAATGTCATTGAGATGGACCTCAAAATGCTCCTTACAAAAACTGCCAATGCTTCTTGGGGGCGGTTATCTCTCCCAGTCTAAAAGAAGTGGACCTACTTAACAATAATATAAGGAGTAGACAATATCACACTGCAGTGAAGGCCACTAGAGTCACGGACATCACCCACTGATATTATATAATGATCAACCTCCTTCTTTGAGCCTAGAGTTTCTCAACCCCAGTGCTATTGACATCTTGGGCTGAGTAATTCTCTGTTGTGGGAGTTGTCCTGTGCACCGCAGAAGGTAGAGGCATCCCTGGCCCCGGTTCCAGTAGCAAATCCTCGAGTGTGAAAACCAAAATTGTCTCCAGACATTGCCAAATGTCCCAGGAGGGGTTGCAGACTTGGTCTGCTCACTGAAAACCACTACTTAGCCCCATAAATATATATGTGATTACCTTGCACCAAACACAGAGATAGAAACCTAGTCCCTATGCTCACAGAGTTCAAAGTCGAGATAGAGGAGGAGACAGGTACAAGGTGGAGCGCCCAGTGCTGTAACTCTGGCCCACTGCAGTGCACCTGGCCCGAGAGGCGGGGGTGAGAAGCCGGGGAGAACATTCCAGGGCAAGCTGCTCTCTGTGAGAACTGGGAAGGATACTGAGGAAGGACAGGCACAAGGCAGCCCATGTGAAACCACAGAGCCTTCCAGGAAGAGACACAAGGCACACTCCAGGGGGGGCACAGCGGTACCACAGGAAGGGTGTCACACACCACAGGCTTAGGGATTCGATCTTCATCATGAAGAAAGGGCAGAGAAGGCTGTGTAAGTGTGGAAGGGAAAAGCTGGTGTCTGCACTCCACAAGGTCACCAGTGTGCACAGGAGTCTGGACGGAGTGGTGAGGAGACCGGAAAGGGGCTGACCTACTTCAGGACTGTTGCGGAGCTTAACGAAACCATCCGTGTGGATGCCTGCTGTCCCGCATAAACTGTGATTTTTTCCACAAAATCACCTCAAAAACCTGTAAAGTATGATATAAAGTACAACTGATGGCCCCTGCTCTCCTATGTCAGCATGAGAAACTCCAAAGACGCCTCTCGAAGAAACATCTGAGACGACCAGCATCTATGGCAGGATTCTCAGAATAAATGAATAATCCTGCAAGGGGACGACTACTGGGAAGGAGCTACCATATGGTAAGTTGCTATATTTTTTTTTATCTTAAAAAGTTATTATTTATGGAAAACAGTATGGCAGTTCCTCCGAAAGTTAAAAATAGAATAACCATATGATCCTGCAATTCTATTTCCACCCAAAAAAAAAAAAAAAAAAAAAAAAATGAAAGCAAGGTCTCAAAGAGATATTTGCTCATCCATGTTTCCAGCAGCATTATTCACAATAACGAGACATGGAAGGAACCCAAGTGCCTGTGGAAAGATGAATAAACAAAATGTGGCCCATTTATACAGTGAAATACTATTCGGCCTTTAAAATGGTAGCAAATTTTGATACACGCTGCAACCCAGATGAATCTAGGGGACATTATGCTAAGGGAAATAAGCAATCACACACACACACACACAAGTACTGTGTGATTATGCTTACATGACACAGGAATCAAATTCACAGAAAGGGAAAGTAACATGACGCTTACCAGGCACTCAGCAGAGGGGGGATCCGGGGAGACGCTGTTCAACGAATACAGAGTTCCAGGTTTGCAAGACGAAAACTGCTCTGGAGATTCGTTGCACAACCACATGAATATACTCAACACTACCGAAACCCGACTCTCAAAAATGATTAAGGTGGTAAAGGTTTGAAGTTATGTGCGTTTCACCACAACTTTTAAAAGTAATTATTATTTTATAGCACTTGAGATTAAGCACAGAATTTTCCACCTGGGAAATATGAACACATAGGTCCCTCTGCCTGAAAATAGAGGCTCAGCAGGACCAGTCCCTCAGAAAGCTCGCCGATTCTCCCAGATTTCCTCAAGGTCAAATTACATCCACTCAAGTGTCTGTTGCCCAGAGTAAGCGACAGCTCGAAGCCCCGCAGAGTTAGCTGGGCCAGAAGAGCGACCACGCTGCCACCTCTTATTCACTTAGCTCCTCACAAGGACGTGCTGGAGACACACGGTCCCAGTGCTGTGCCTGGCACCGGGGAGGGAGCCGAGAACCAAACACGCACACGTCTGTCTGTCTTCAAGGAGCTTTTGTTCTAGCACAGCCTAATGACAACTAATTACAAAATTAATTAACTTATTTATTTTTGCCCAACAAGGGGACCTAACGTAGTCTGGAGTGCCAGGGAATGATCCTGCGTGAAACTGGCATTTCAGTTGAGCACTGAAGAATGAACTAGAGGTAACTTGGAGAGGCGAGCGGGGAGATGCGAGGCCATGGGAACAGGTGCAAAAGCTATAAAGTGGCCTCAGAGATGTGAAGAAGCCAGTGCAGCTGGCTGCCCTGGGGAGGGGCTGGTGGAGAAACGATTGAGATGAACATGGAAATATGGAAAGAGCCGGAGGACACTGCCTGCTGCAGGGCCCTTTCAGACCTGCCGCATCCCTGCTGGGAGGCCCCTGGGGGCTGGCTTGCTCATCTCCCCTCTCTACTCCCCAGCTTCCCTTCCCAAGCCCCATTTTTACCACATCACTGCCCTATGCAGCTCTCTCCAGCACTTGGTGGATTCGTTACAAACCTTTTCACATCAGAGCCCTCTTGAGCCTGCAGCTTCTTGATCATTGCATAACAAGGGTATGCTGTGGGGCCCTCCACTGAAGGCAAAGCCCCAAACCAACCTGGCCTCAAAGAGTAAACTGTCAAGGCGGTAAGATGAGATGATCACACCAGGGTGGTGTACAAATAATACAGAATGGCGCACAACTGAAAGTCTCACTCAGATAAACTGTCCTACCTGAGCATGAGGTTGTCCAGTTAGAGAAGGTGGAGAAATCACAGAGAATGGGAGCTGTCATTAGGAGGCCTCACAGGGAAGTTGGGCTTCGAGCATGATGCCAGAAAGATCACATGGGACCCGGAGTGGGAATCTAGGGAATCTAGGGAATCTAGGAATCTAGGGAATCTAGGAATCTAGGGAATCTAGGGAATCTAGGGAATGGCGGGTGCCGGGCATGTGCCATTAGCACAGACACAACAGGCAAAGCCATCAGAGTGGCTTGGCTCTCAAGGGAAAGAGAAGACAATGAAATGCAGAGATAGACTGTTGAGAAGGCCCACATTGCAGAAGAAAGGGGGAAATGAAGCCACACACAGAACACTGAGAAGCAATGAATGACAAATGCAGGATGAGGAAAGCCAGAATACACCTTTCTCTGCAACATCACTGGTTATGTTTACCGTTCTTTATTGATCAGTTGCTGAGTAAATGGTTTAGGGTACACCGTGTGTTAAGCACTCTGATTTCCAAACCAGCTTATTATTTGTGCCACTCATAGAAGGTTATCTCACTTTTATGGACTCTCCTTTCCGGTAATTGTAAACTCCTTGAATGCAAGGGCTGAGTCCACTCTTTGCACATCCTGCAGTGCCTGACCCACAGTCAGCACTGTGCGCTTTCTTGGCTTCAGCAGTTATGTCAGGCCCTGGTCTCCCTCATTTTCAAGGCTCCCAAACAATGGCAAGGACAAACTGTGCTTTCCTCAGGAGCTGACAAAGCCAAGTGCAGGGAGAAGTCGCAAGTAGCTGACTCCTGGCAAGGTTGGGATTTCCACCCTGGGCTGCTTGACAAGGTATTCCTGAGATGACAGGTATGGGAGGTGTGGAGGGAGAAAGGATACCGTGGCAGAGACGGCACATCAAGGAAACCAGCACCTCAAGAGGCAGTTTGCTACCATGATGGGAAGGGGGACGTGGTCCCCAATCTCATGAGTCAGCGAGGAAAGGTCTTCAAGAATTGTGCCTGATGGTGGGAATACAGGGTGACTTCTGCAAGAGGAAGTGGAGATTTCTAAGAAGTGAAGGTTTTCTGACAACCAAGAGATATGAGTAGACATTCATCTCTTTTTCAGAGTCAGCTCTCCTCCAATCCTTTGCAGTTTGGGCACGTGGACGCCCTCCACTCTCTTCCATCCTGGAGCCAACCACAGTCCACTCGCAGGTCTGAGAGCAAGTCTTGCTAACACAGCAGCTACTCCAGGGAATAGAGACGAGCCCTTTCGGCATCCAGGATAGATCCCATATTCTGACATTAATGTCTGGTCCTCCTATAGGATGCATCCCACTCCTAAATGCACATCAGTATATTGTGATCTCACGGGTGCTCAAATTGGCCCATCTTTGACCAGCACCTACAAGTTTGCCCCCACATCCTTTTAACATAACTCTAGTATTTTTCAATAGCTTCTTTGACTTTAGAATCCTCTTCTACATTTTCTGGCCCAGACCGGGGATGTGTCATTTCTCCAAAGAGCGCTTGTTCCTTTTAGAAGGAACCAGAATGTGAATGTGAATCTGGTTTAGAGACCAGAATGTGAACATGAGATTTGCACATTCTTCTTGGGTTATCATTGCTTCTAGGTGTTTTAATAGAGCTAAAAAAAATATGTATTTTTTTAAGAAAAAAATAAATCATGGCTTCAGATGGGTATTTACAATTCATATGAAAGATGACAAGGTTCTATGTAACTTTTGTGATTTGATTTATATGTTTTCTCTTATTGTCAAAATCTTGAGTCCTAAAAATATTAACAGGATCTCTTATTTTATTTACCCATATAAATATAAAATTTCAAAATAATAATATAACATTTTATTGAGGGCATTAAGATAACTGAATTCAATTTAAGATTTCTTTGTGGTTCCTTTATCTCTAGGCTATACCCCTGTAGGCCTAGAAGCTCTGTGTTTAAAGTCATTTGAAATATTTTTTTAGTATGCCACCAAACTATGAAACAAGTTCATTTCTTATTTCCAGCTCTGTTGCCTTCGCCCCATTCTTTACCTATATATTACCCCATTCTTTACCATTCTTTCCCTATATATTACTTTTTAAAAATGTATCCTTTCATTGTGTCTTCTTGAAACATTAGCAACTGGATATATGCTTTATTTTTCCTTCCTCCCTTTTAGTCTATACATAGATCCTGCTTTTTTTCGACAATAGTAGGTCCTCAAGATTATTCTTATAGTAGCCTACTTCCTCATCTGCTTTTTTTTATAAGTCCATGGCACTCTGCTATGTGGATGCCCATAGTTCCATCAACCAGCTCCCTATCAATGAAGATCTGTTTCTAGTCTTTTGCTGTAACAAACAGTGCTTCAGTGACACATGTATGGAGTCCATACATGCCTCCAAATTTTTAAGAAGGGCTATTTAAAGTACATTAGGTTTTACCTTTTACATCTCTGCTACCTAGATATGCCAAAGTCACATTATTTTAATATGCACTTCTTGGATTCTTAATAAAATAATCATTCACATGTTTATATGGATGTATGTATATTTCTTTGTGTCAGCTTTCTATTTATGTCACTTTTCAAGGTGTTTATATTTTTTTATTTATTCTTACTTATTCATAAGAGCCATGTGAAGATGATAAGTCCCATGAGGACAGGAGCCAGGTCTGAGCTCCTGACTTGTTCTCCATTATATTCCCAACACCCAGCCTGCTATCCAGCCAACACTCAAAACTATCAGCGAATAAATGAATACTTACGATAGTAATGTATGTTTACATGCTTTAAATTTTTCTCAATTTCACAATTCGCAACTTGGGGAAGTTATGTAGCCTTTGCAAATCTCAGTTTTTTCTGTGAAATGGGAATAATAGTTCCTAACAGGATTGTTAATTGTTTTATTTAGTACATTTTCTGAAATGTAATAAGCACTCAAATGTTAGTGTCACTTATTATCATCAACCTCATCTACACATGATTTCATATTTTACCACGAAATAAAAACTTCAGATTTGGTGTTTTGAGATGGAGCTAACGGCAACGGAGCAAATGTTTTTATTGCCTGCATTGAGCATCAGGAATGTTCATCATAATACATAATAAGGAAAAAATAATTATGATATAAGCCAAGGCAGTTGTTTTCTTGGAAAACTATTTGTGTCAGGGATGGCTCAGGGATAATTCTTATATTCAGGGATTTTTATTCTTCCCTAATTATTTAGTATCTAGTTGTAGTCTTGAAAGGAAGAAGATGTTCTCAAAAGTGAGGAAGGCCAGTGGCAAATGAGCATCGGTTCTCTTGATTTCCTTTTGAAATGGTAAAGATTCGGAGGAAGGAATTAAAACACACACATGAGCCAATATAAAAAAGTACAAGGTCACTCACAATCCAAAACTTCTATATTTGCTCTCCATATGTAAGATCACTCAGTATCAATAAATGAGGTAAAATCATTTTATTTGATCCAATGGTATTTTTAAAGTGCAAGTATCCCATGATGCAGAAAAAAGTTTGTAATTATTCCACGAATGCCACGAAAATACATAATTGCCACATAAATAATAAAAGAAATGTCATCTTAGAAACAACAGCAATTCGAACTTTAAGGAAATCCAATATAGAGAGTAACACCTCGGTTTTCAAACTCCATTTTTAATGATCTGGATCCTGGCCACAACATTGCGGTGAGTCCATTGAACTGGGCCTGGCCTCAAACTGTATCAGCACAACCAAAACTGTGTCTTTTCTTACCAAGTTAGATTGCATCGGGGGAAAGAGCAGTCTGATCATCCCCTGTGCACGAAGCACCACACCAGGGACCAAGGGGGATTCAAATCGCATCCCCACCCTCAAGATTCTTGCAAAGTTGGTGGAAGGATAAACTTTCCCTGAATCCAAACCTCTCTCCAGATACTGTGCCATTTCTCTGCTTCCTGAATGGAAGAGTCATCTTTACCAGCTGTCTTCATTCTTTCACCTCCCATTGCCTCTTAAACCCTGGCTTCGACGCTCCAGCACTCCACTGAAAACGATCTCGTCAGTGTCTCTAAAAGTAAACATTTAATGCAAGACGCTCTCCAGCCTTTTCCTTGCCTCACTCATACTACCTCTTTGCCCTAGGTCTGTATGTAGAGCTCCTTAGACTTCACCTTCCGATATGTAATAAGCACCCAAATGTTAGTTTCACTTGTCATCACCATCAGCATCCTCTATGCATCATTCATCAATACCGCGGAACAGTAAATTCAGATACGGTATTTTGAGAAGAAGCAAAAAACAACAGGGCAAATGTTTTTATTGCCTGCATAGTCAGGTAAAGAGTTGGAGATCAAATCTTTGCTCCTTCTACACATTCTCTCTTGGAGTTCTCACTCAGTCCCTTGACAGTAAATATAATCTCTACATTGAGGATTTTCAAATCCTTATCTCTAACTACTCTTGATCCCTTAAGCTCCCCGCACCTATATCCAACTATCAATTGAACATCTCCACTTTTACATCTGAAAGGAAACTCCAAATCAACACATCTAAACCTAGATGTGTGGTTGCCCAACCCTTTCCACCACCTGTACTCTCCTACCTTTCCCATCTTAGGCAATGGTACCTCATGCACCTGGGCTCAAACTAGATAACCAGGTGCCACGTTTGATTCGTCCCTCATCCTCACTCCTCCACCCCCCAAGCCAACTTACCACTAAATCTTATCAAAATACGTTCACATTTCTCCATCTTAATGCTACCACCATCTCCTGGCTGGACTACTAAAAAAGCCTCTGAACCTCCCCTCTGTTCCTGCTCTTTCTCTAATCCACTTCCCACTCAATAGCCAGGGAAAATTTTTAATAAAGAAAAACAATGTATCTTTTACATGTGTTTTCTGAACCATGCCAATGTTTTGTACTTCCAAAAATTATTACATCAACAAGGAGGAAGGGGGAAAAAAACAGAATTACGTACCCACAGATGGACCGAAATGTATATGGAACTCATGGAATAACCACAAAAACAAATCAGAAAATAAAAACAAAGAAGGAATCCTGTACAAATATTGAATCATTATGTTGTACACCTAAAACTAATATAATTTTAAACCTCAATTAAAAAATTTTTTTTCAAAGAATTAATCCAAGTAACTTTAGAACACAATACACTCACAGCACATTATTGGTGTATTCTTTAAAAAATAATAATAATAGGGGCGCCTGGGTGGTTCAGTAGGTTAAGCGTCAGACTTCGGCTCAGGTCACGATCTCACGGTTTGTGAGTTTGAGCCCCATGTGGGGCTCTGTGCTGACAGCTCAGAGCCTGGAGCCTGCTTCCGATTCTATGTCTCCCTCTCTCTGTGCCCCTCCCCCACTTGTGCTCTGTCTCTCAAAAATAAATAAATGTAAAAAAATAATAATAAATTAAAAAAATAAAAAAATAATAATAACTAAAAGCAATCTTGAACTTTACTAAAAGATTTTGTTTGGTGGTGGTATAGGAGTAGTACTTCCTGTGTATATTTCAAGGCTGAAAAAATGATAGTTTGGCAACCAGAACTCTCCTTGTGGGAAAAAGTAGATACAAATATGGAAGGAGTAAAGGAGAGTTAGAATCCTTTGATTTGGATCAGATTAAAACTTTCAGAATAAACTCTCAATAGATGGATGGATGGATGGATAGATAGACAGATAACTAAGCTCTCCCAGGTCTGTCTACTGGAAGGACCCAGAGCAAAGACAATCCAGTAGTAATGAGCACAACTACTGTTGCCTTAAATCTTGCTTCCCGAAGCCATTCCCCACTAAAAGGATCCAGTCTCCTTAGAAAAATGGCTGCTTTTTTCAGGGCTGGGTTGGGAAAGTATAAGCTAAGCCTGACTACCGTGGTGGTCCAGAGAGCAAGAAAGTACTCTAAACCTGCTGGGGACATAGCCAAAGGATTAAAGAACTGCTCAAAGAGGGTCTTACTTGCCAAATTTTGTGTAATTTGAATATCAATAAGAATGATCATAGGAATAGATTCTAACCCATTGAATTAAAAAACATGAATCTAGGCGCACTAACCAGCACCACAAAACTACAGAGGCAGGGGGAAAAGGGAAAGGTTTTCTTTACAGAAGAATACCAATAAATAGAAAATCACTATTTTGCATCCACCATTGCAATAATTATTTTAGGCAAGAATTAATTTATGTTACTATCATTAAGTGACAGTTTGGGGGGAATACAGTACTATATACAGCCTCTAGGTTTCCCCTCACAGGTAACTTATTAAATACAAAGGGGAAAATAGGTACCTTTATAATAGAGAAATGTAGGCGATACCACCTTAACCAGCGACCACACTTAACAGCCCCGACAGTGGGGGGGATGATATCACAAGCGAGCCTACAATGTTATTCAGGACAAGGATACGTTACTTATGCAGATTTCATGCCAAAGTAAGCATAATCACACATCTAATCTCGAGAAATGATCCAAAATATCTAAATTAAGGAACATTCTGCAAAACAACCTTCAATGCCACCAAAGAAAACAAAAGGGCTGGAAGAACTCCTTCTGGAACAAAGTCCAATTATGAGACGCGAAAACTAGAAGCAAAGTATGATCCTTGATTAAATTTTGGTTCCAGAAAAACAAAACAGAAATCCCTAGTTATGTAGGGCACCACTGGGAACACAGGAGACTGGATAGGAATTATACATTAGATAACAGCATTACAGCAATAAAACTTCTTTTGCATGTGATAACTGTGTGGGAGAATGTCCTTTTCCTTAAGACATACCAGCTGATGTTTTTAGGAAGAAAAGGTCTCAATGCCTGCAACTTATTCTGAAATGATACAGCAGAATCAAAACTATATAAACATATAAAGAGAGCGATGAAGCCAATGTAGGAAAATATTCAGAACTGGTGAAGCTAAGTGAAGGGTAAATATTTTCATTCACTATTTCTGCAACTTTTTTATGCACAAGAAATTTTTCAAAAATAAAAATTGGGTAATAAAAAATCATATCCATTTGACCCAAAACACACACACACACACACACACACACCCCAAACGAAACAAACAAAACAAAAAAGCCAGCATCCATGTGTCTCACTGTACTGAGAATTATATATTCAAACTCCTCATGGTCTACCCATTTTTGCTTGGCTAACTCCTTAGGCATTTGTCAAATCTCAGATCAGAAGTCATTTCCTCGGGGAAGCCCTCCCTAAATACCAAAGTCAGGATAGGGTCTCCCATCTTTACTATATATAACATCTTGTACTTGCCATGTAATAACAATTATCATTGTTCTATTTATGTCTATTAACATTTATCTGCTAACTTCATGAGGAGAAATACCAATCTATCTTCTGCCTGTTGTTTTCCCCAAATCCATCAGAACACTGGCACTTAGTTTGCCATCATAGACATAAGTGCTGCCCAACAAGTATGTCCAATTCCTTCCTCACACATGATACAACTGCTCCTTCCTCTCCCTCTGGAGTTGGGTGTGGCCATGCAACTTGCCCTGACCAAGAAATCTGAGTGCACAAGTATTTGCCATGTCCAGGAAGGGGCTTCAAAAGCTACCGCTTGACCCTCACTCTCTCTCCCTCCATCACGGTGACTGGCAATGATCAGCCAGGGTGAGCAGACCCCCAGCCAACCCAAAATGGAGGTTCTATTAGCCTAGGTGCCTACATGCTTGCGACGAGGAGGACCCCCAGCTAAGCATGTCCCCCACCCCCTACTGATCATGTTGGACATATAATGTGAATAAAAAGCAAACTTGATAAAGCCAAAGAGATTTTAAGGTTATTTATTGCATCGGCACAAACTAGCACATCCTGATGAGTGCACATGTGTTCAAATACTCAATGAAACTTAATACAGATAGCTAAATACTTGCACTAGGTTAAAGATCATATGAAAACCTAAGCATTCTTCATAGGGGACAGGTTGAACAAATTACCCTTTACTCAAACTGTGTGAACATTAAAAATAATGATGCAGCTTTTTATGTACCAATCTCCAAGATGTTCCATGAAGTGGGAAAACAAGAATACGTACACACAAATGACTGCATTCTGTATACAACAAAATATTCATTTGGAAGTGTTGACCAAAAAGCCAAGATAGAAGAGAAATTAGATTCCAACCAATTTCTGGGTCAATCTAGAAACTTCTAAATGGGTCGTGAAAATGAACGAGAGGACTCCAAAATCTCTCCCTCAAAATGAGGGTGCAATACAATCCAGAATGAGAGGATTTGTGAAGATATTTGGAGGGAACTTTGGTATTCCGTGAGTCCTGTATCTCTGCCTGCCATAATCAAGACAGAAAGGCTTCAGTGGGACCACTCAGAGACTTAGTGTGGGTCCCCCACAATCTGGGTGGGGGAGTGGGAAGCACAGTAGACTGGTGTCTGACTCCTTCCCAGAAGAGCTAAAAGATGAGAGACCAGTCGGCTCGCTGCTCTGATCAGGGACGAGGGGGATGTTCCTACGCTTGAGGTTGGCCTTCCCTCCCAGAGTCTGTTGGGAGAGGGCATAGGAGAAATCATAGGAGGCTATGATTTCGAGCCTGCAAGAATTTGCTTTAGATAACGTCCAAAAGGGCTGCCAGTGTAGAAAGGCCCTGCAGAAGTCGCTGGGGTGGACTTCCCATTCTGAGAAACTGTGGAGGCGGGACGGAGATGAGGCAGCTCTCCTCGTGGAACTGAAAGGGACAAAATACCGGCACAGAGAACAGGGTCTGTGAAGGACATGGGGAAGGGCTTCGCCAGAGAGGTTCAGCTGGGGACATGTGCATCCTTGTCCCAGAGCCGGCCTACCACTGTGCCAGTCAACAAAGAGCTTTCCTGCTCATCGAGACTAAAGACGTCAGCAACATCGACCAACATGTTAGGGAGGAGTAGTAGGAAACAGCCCTCCTTCCTTTTACCCATTCCTGCCCGTAGAAATGACTGAGTGCTTGAAGCTTTGATTATCATACAGAACTGGACATTCTGAAATCTCAGTCAAGTCTGTGTCAAACTTTTATTTTTTATTTGTTGGACTTTTATTACTTGCAAGCTGAAATCCCGGGGATTGCAACTGCTTTTATCTAGGAGTAGAGAACAAACTCTCTAGAGAACAAACCAAATGGGCAACAGAGGACAAAGAAGGCTGCTTTATGATTCAGCCCAGTATCCCTCATACCAAATCTCCACCGGCCTGCATATAAAATATCCTCCGAACAACACACGAGAGACTGTGTGTGATGGTAGCCTCTCGAATGACGTAGTAGAGACAAGAGTCCAGGGAAATTAACTTTTCATTAGATGGTCTTTTGCACATTTTCAGTGTTTGTGTCTCTTCATGCCAACGTGCAGGACATACATGCCCATGTTGTGAAACAATGGCTGGGAGGTAAGAGTATGGACTGTTGGGACTCTCACTCTGGTTAGGTCACAACTGGCCACACATCCTCATGCATGTTAACCACCTTCTCTGTGCCAATGCCATCAACTGTAACAGGGGAATAATGGCAGCACCTCTCTGGGTTGTGAGGACAAGATGTCGGAGTGCAGGCAAAGCTCTCACAAGAGGGCCCACCTTAGATGTGTTTGGTGAGCGTTGGCTGTTGCTACTGCCTATTCCGATAGTATATAATAATAACATAATAAACGTTACAGGGGAAAGATTCAAAAGAAAACAAGGGAGAGGAGACGGGGGGGTTCAGTCAGTTAAGCGTCTGACTTCGGCTCAGGTCATGATCTCGTGGTTCGTGAGTTCGAACCCCCCGTCGGGCTCTGTGCTGACAGCTCAGAGCCTGGAGCCTGCTTCAGATTCTGTGTCTCCCTCTTTCCCTGCCCCTTCCCTGCTTGTGTCCTCTCTCTCTCTCTCTCTCTCTCTCTCTCTCTCAAAAATAAATAAACATTAAAAAAGAAAAGAAGGGGAAAATCTGAGTACCGCTAAGAACTAGCCCATTTTTTAGCTTCTATAAGATGTGGGAAAGACAAATGGGAATATGGTTGGGTAATACTTAAAAGTAACCATCTGAGGGACCAAGAGGTTAAAATCAGGAGAACAGCAGTCACTTGATAAGCATAAACTTCCCTACACATAAATAAATAAATAACACCAAGGGCATTAAAGTATTAGACATTACAATTGGAAAAAAAAAATATCTGAGGAGAGTGGCATCCAAATATAACTAGGTACTAATTGGGAGAAATCTCAAAAAGCTCTCAGGGAGGTGGAGGTGGGCTGGGAGACATAAATTTAACCACCAGAAAATTAGTCATGAACTTGAAATACTAGAACAGAAAGAAAGGGGGGAAAGGCACTATTTTTGGAGGCTGCTCCAGAGGCCGACATCCCAGGACCAGGCAGATGCTGGTTCTTTTGCCACAGAGACAAAACACAACCCGCCCACAACATCCATGTGTCTGAGTGGCAGAAGGCCAGGATAAGTAGGAGGAATTTTGCAGAAGGTGTCAATCATCACTCAGGAGAGACTGAAGATGACTGCCCTGAGCTACCCCAGGGATGGAGGGGCATCCCTAGTCCAAGGGCTTACGCCAGGAAAACAAAGCCCTCATGGAGCCAGGAAGCCAAGACCTTTGCACACATCGTCCAAACAGCCGTTGGGAACAGCACGATTTTAAAGACAACTGCATGGGATGGCGTTGAGCCCAAATCTAGAAGGCTTGGGTCTGCACTTCCGTGGAGGCCCAGGGCCAGGAAAGAATGCTTTTAAGCATCCATCCGCAAGATTTGGCTGCCTCACCTTGAACCCCAATCTGTTTCAGGCAGGTGAGGGCAGGAAGCAGGTGAGGGCAGGAGGCAGGTGAGGGCAGAAGGAAGGAAGTTCAGACATGCCAGTAAGTTATGGGAACGCGCAGAGGTTCATGCATCTCAGTGTGTGAATGAATACGCCCCCGGAGGTAAAAGCACCAAAACTGAAAGCATGGTCCATGTGATCCAACAGCAAAGAAAGCCTTTCTTTCAGGGACATCTAATATAAACGCTAGGACTGACCATGAGAGGGAACCTTTGAGAACAGCAGCCGGTGAAGTAGCCCAGCAAAGTAACAACAATCAAGCCAACGCGGCCAGGCCTGCTGTGTCAGGCTGGGCAAGCTGCATCTTGCACAAAGGCCTCCAGCTGACAGGATCCAATGGTGGCTGGAGTCTAGTCCCCAAGTCCTGAGCCAGGAAGAGGTGGCTTTTTGAACACACCATCTTCCCATAATTCATGCAAAGGCGTTTGATACGCTAGAAGTGGGAGTGGAAGGAGGGATACAAAGAAACAGAAAACCCAGGGAAAACTAATTATGTATCCAAATGGGCAAGTGGCTACAGACTACAATAGGAGAGTCCCCCACCAGGTGTAACAAGACCCCCTAGCAGGCATGGTTTGCTGACTTGCTCTCTAGTGCGATACTAGCACACGATAGGTAATCCCATTTGTTTCGTTTTGTTTTTAATTTTTCTCCTGCCTCTTTTATTTCCCAGTGTATGTTTTCATTGATCTCTTAAGAGTTCTTGGGGCTGGAATGGAGAACAATAGCCTCAGGCAATGCATGGTCTGACCTTTGCAGAGGTCTTTCCTTCTGCCTTTCCTGGTTGCATTGGGTCAGATTCCCATGAGTGAGCAGCACAGTCACAGAAGAATCTCGACTATAGCTGCTTATTGAGAGGAAGCCACGGAAGTGGGTGGTAGGGAGAATATCGGACTTGGAGTTCTACCACCTATGAGCCTAGAGGTCTTGGGTAAATCATTTTATTATTTTTTTATTGTAATTTTATTTTTTAAAATTTACATCCAAATTAGTTAGCCTCTAGGGCAACAATGATTTCAGGAGTAGATTAGTGCCCCTTACCCATTTAGCCCATCCCCCCTCCCACACCCCCTCCAGTAACCCTCAGTTTGTTCTCCATATTTATGAATCTCTTCTGTTTTGTCCCCCTGTCTGTTTTTATATTATTTTTGTTTCCCTTCCCTTGTGGTCATCTGTTTTGTCTCTTAAAGTCCTCATATGAGTGAAGTCATGTGATTTTTGTCTTTCTCTGACTAATTTCACTTAGCATAACACCCTCCAGTTCCATCCACGTGGTTGCAAATGGCAAGATTTCATTCTTTTTGACTGCCGAGTAATACTCCACTGTATATATATACCACATCTTCTTTATCCATTCATCCATCGATGGACATTTGGGCTCTTTCCATACTTTGGCTATTGTTGATAGTGCTGCTAGAAACACGGGGGTGCATGTGTCCCTTCAAAACAGCACACCTTTATCACGCGGATAAATGCCTAGTCGTGCAATTGCTGGGTCGTAGGGTCGTTCTATTTTTAGTTTTTTGAGGAACCTCCATACTGCTTTCCAGAGTGGCTGCACCAGCTTGCATTCCCAGGTAGGTAATCCCACTGGATAATCATAGCAATCAGAAATGAAGTGGTTCCTACCAAAGAAAGTCTCTAACACTAAATTAAAAAGCAGAACTGGAAACAGCAAGTCTGGCAAAAAGAAAAGGAAAGGGAACATAAAGCTATAGTCCTAAAATAAAAGACAGGCTTTCGGTGTGAAAATCATATACAATGTTGCCCTCCAACGGATCTCAAAGAATATCAAGTTTCCGACCCATTTTTTCCACTCTTCAACTCTTGTTCTACTCACGTTGGTCCTACCACCACCAGGATAATCAGAAGGCCACTTTTTGAGGGCCTACTGCTTCAGGGAGTCTCTCCTGTGTAGCAGATGTGGCCGCACAGTGCTGTGGAAAGGCCAAGGACTGGGATACAACAGGACCTCAGCGAAAATTCTGAATTTTACCACCTATAGTCTATATGGCCTTAGGCAGGTAACCTACTCCCCTCTGGATTTCAGTTGCTGAATCTATAAAATGAAACCCATACACCCCTTATTACAGAGGCTGAAACTGAGGCTTGGAGAAGTGAAGTGACTTGCACACTCACACAATTGGTAGGGGGTAGAGCAGGGATGCCTTTGGACACTAGCCTAGTGTCGCCAGAACAGGGTCAGCATCACGCCCAGGGTATTCCTGTTCTAACGCTTCACATGAATGTCCGTCTGTTATCTCACAAGAATAAGCACAAGCCCCCGTGTAGTAAATGACAGTTTAAATATCTCTAATGACAAATGCGTCTTTCAGTTCGTCCGAAAGAAAATCAGATCGGTAATAAATCAAAGTAAAACTCTTTCCAAATTACCCAAAGTGGCTTCATGTTTATAGTTCTGCATTTTTTAGCATTTCCCAAAAAGATGTGAATAACTTATAAATGCTAATAAATAATCTACTTTCCACATTATCAACCAGGCCTCAGGAAACTCGAGGGCTCAGAGATAAGTTTGCCTCAATAATTAATAATAAAGTTTTAATTTACATACTCCAAGCCCCTATCAAATTGAAAGCTATGGATTCTCCCTACAGCAGAACTACCTTAGTTAAACATGTTTAAACTCAAACTGCAAAACTCAGGAAAGTTCAGGGCCCCTTAAATAACAGAACTTCAAATAAGCCCCTGCTATCAGTGAGCAGTCAGGTAGTTTGTTTGGACTAAGTTCCTGTAAGCGGAAAAAACTGAAAAAGATGTTAGCAACCCCAGGCAGCCCTGAAGCTCAGAAGAATATATTTAAACCTCAAGACTTAGTGGCACAGAACCCTCTGCTGAGGAGGGAGGGTCTTTTATTGCTAAGGTCAAATTCAGAGACCAGAAGACCAGAGAAACAAAGGGATAACCTGCATTTTTTAAAAGATAGGATACATTTAAAAAGTAGCAGGACAACAAATGCATTCACATAAAATTATTCTATAATAGGTCAAAGCACACTGGCAAAAAGATACAAAAATTTTGGTATAACTGGTCTGATCCAAAAAATCCAATATAAGAGTAAGCTGATTTAAGGTATCAGTTTTTTACTTCCTAAACTCTTGAGATCTAGCCAAAAAAAAAATTATTTTAAAATAGCATTAAAGGGGCGCCTGGGTGGCGCAGTCGGTTAAGCGTCCGACTTCAGCCAGGTCACGATCTCGCGGTCTGTGAGTTCGAGCCCTGCGTCAGGCTCTGGGCTGATGGCTCCAAGCCTGGAGCCTGCTTCCGATTCTGTGTCTCCCTCTCTCTCTGCCCCTCCCCCGTTCATGCTCTGTCTCTCTCTGTCCCAAAAATAAATAAAAAACGTTGAAAAAAAAAATTAAAAAAAAAAAATAATAAAAAAATAAAATAAAATAGCATTAAAGAGGAACTTAATTAAGGGCAATTTCCTATTTACAAATACAAGTTAGAATCAAGCTACTCAATAAAGCATAATTAGATAGAAATTAAGGATTCTGATCGCAGGCACACATCAAATCTTATAAGAAGTTACGTAAAAATGAGCCCACATACCTAAAAAAAAAAAAATCTGTAGAAATATACATTACATGTAAATGTGGTTGTTGCTGAGGAGTGGGATTAGAGGTAGAATATATATTGCTTTAATTATCAGAAATACTGAAAATATACAGTGAGGTAGACAATATAATGTTGGATGGAACAGAAAGATACAGGTTGACTTCATTGCCACAAGTTTATTATATATGAGATCACGGTTAACCAAATGCAGGACACTTTGCTGGATGCACTGTGAAAAAGCAAGATGAATCAACAAAATCAAAACCCATGATCTAGAAGCAGAGGTACATGTTCCAGCAACTAAGTGCGAAGCAGAATTCAAAATGTGCTATTGTACCAACAGTAAATACAGAATGGGGTAAAGGCAAGAGAGAAGAGAAGTTAATTCTAGCTGAATGGAAATCAGGGAAACTGAGACAGAGAAGGATGGAGAGATTATGGAAAGCAAATGATGAGAAAAGGGCAGGGGGAGGGGGAGGAAGCCCAGCTCATATTGAACAGTCATTATGTGCCAGGTACTGAGAAGCACTTTCATTCATTCATTCATTCAACCCTCATATTTGCCCTATAAGGGGGGTACTATTATCCTTGCTTTACACACCAGAAAGCTCGAACTTGCTCAAGCTCACAGAGCTAGTAAGCACAAGAACCAAGATTGAACCCAAGTTTGTGTTCCTCATCACCCAGCTACGCTGCCCCTCCAGGCAAAGAGAAAACATCAAGACCTACGGGCCAGGGAAAAACGATGAACAAGGTCACAGAAGAAGAAGGAAACTTAACATGTTGAAGGGCATCCATGGATCAGCCTCTGCATCTCAATGCCTTTTATACAAAAATTTACTTGCTTTTCCTGAGACATGATCATTATCACATCCGTTTTAAGGCTGAGAAAACTAAGGTTTAGATAGGTTAAACATCACGCCAAGCAGCTACTCTGCAGCAAAACAGAAATTTAAAACAGGTCTGTGTCCATTCCTGGGTCAAGCCAGACAGATGGATGGCTGTATGTGCAGTGTCTCATTTAAGCCCCTAAACAACACCGTCCATCTGGTAGTATTGTTTTTCTCATTTTACAGCTAAGAAAATGAAAAATAAGATAATGTAAGCAACTTCCCCAAGGTCATAGTACTGGTAAGAGGTGGACCCAAAATTTAACTCGGGCAGCCTGATTTCAGAGTTAGAATTCTGACCCTCTGGATAAACCGCCAGAAAGAGGAAAACAGGAGCCAGATCATGGACAGCCTCTAATGTTGAACTTGGAATTCATCAGCTGTGCAAACTCACTGAAGATTTTTGCAGGGGAGAAGATGATTAAATTTCATTTTAGGAATAAAGTCTTTCAACAGAGCTATCAAAATTAGATTCCTTGGCCCAGAACATTGAATAAGACATGGAACCCTTTATCTGTACAGCTTCTCTTCAGATCGAAACATTGTTTCAATTAGGTATATTTAATTTACCCAAGAAGGTCATGATGTAGTTATTCTGCAAGCGCTCAATTATGGTAACCTATTAAAGTGGCAAGCCCCAGCTAGGTACTGTAATGCTTAGCGTAAACTACATTAGATTTACCCAGTAATATATCTTCCTATAGATTTCTTTACATAATGGTGTGGAAATCGAAAGTTGAGTGCTTGATCACTGAACCTGCCTTCTCAAAGCAAAACAGGAAAGGAGGGGAGGGGGCTTAGAAGACCAACAACTGAAATAGGTTTGTTTTTAACATTTCATTTTGCATTTTGGCCATCATGCCCAGCTAACCAGCCAGAAGGCCTAGGATTTTCCACCTACAAAACAGGTTCAACATCCCCCAGCCACAAGCAGAGTCTGACTCATCCTGACAGTCAGCATCAATTCTTAATGAGTCCCAGGGCCCCCAAAGTCCTTTCTACTTCTTTTCCTGCCGACGAGTCCCTGTCCCCCTTTCCCTGTACTTCCTCTGTCCCCAAATCCCGAGGGCCGTCCTCATTCCACCTTTTCTCTTTTCAATTGAGGTATAACTGGCATACAATGCTATATTAGTTCGTGGTGTATAACAGAGCGATTCGACATTTGTATACATGGCGAAACCGTCACCGCGGCAAGTCCAGTTACCGTCTGTCACCTTACAAAGTTAATACAATATTACCGACTGTGTTCCCCACGCCGTACATTGCACCCCGTGACTTACTTCTCTTATAACGGTACGTTTATACTTCTTCATCCCATCCCTTAAGAATCGCTGCCAGCCCTTTCCATCACGAGGCAGACACGCAGGTTGGGGTGGCTTTCTCCCCCTCTTCTCTCCACCCTCACGTCTCCCCGGCTCGAACCTCCCCACTCACCAGGTGCAAGGCCAGGGGCAGCAGCAGCAGGAACAGCCACAGGTAGAGGTGGCAGCTGTTGGTGAACTTGCTCTGCTCCGGGTCGTGGTACCAGCCGCCGGTGAGCGCGGCCCACACGCCCTGCCGGAGCAGCTGCAGCGCCTGGGACACCATGCCTGCTGCGCCCCGGGGCCGGCGGCGCCCCGCTGCGCTCCGCCCGCCGGTCCCCGGGCGCCCTCGGCTCTAACACCCAGGCCCGCGGGCGGCGCCACCGCCGCCACCGCTGCCGCCGCCCCCTCCCCCCCCTTCCGCCCCGCGACTGAAGCTCGAGCTGCTCTCCTGCCCGGACCCGCGAACCGCGGCGCCGGAGCCGGCTGCTGCCGCGGGGCAGGTGGGCGCCATGTCCGAGGGAGGAAGGATTTTCCCATGGTGCTCTGAGGCGGCCGCTCAGAGGATGCTCCAGAGGCCCCGCCCAGCGCCCGCCCAGAGTCCCTCCACAGGCCCGCCTGCGGGGTGGAAGGATTCCTGAGCCCCTCCAGCCGCTCTGCCTTGGCTCTGCTCTCTGCCCCTTCCTTTTCCTCCCCATCGTCTCACCACGGGTGAGAAGGGCTGAAAAATCAAAGATGTCCTCGTGCAGAAGAGACCATCCAAAACTTGTGCTTTTGCCTTTTCCCCTCCTGCTGCCTGCACCAAAAGGTTTATGTAACACAAGATCCTGTCACACATCACTCCTTGTAATCCGCCCCCCACCCCGCCCCGCCCCGCCCCAGCACTGGCACAGTTTCATTCTCCTGAATTAGCTGCTGGCCCCCGGCGTTCTAGTAGTCAGCCTAAGCCCCGCCTGTGCCTTTGGCACTGACCTTTCCCCCTCCCTGACCTTTTCCCCTCCTCCCCTCTGTTATCCAACTTGGCACGTCAAAAAGATGACCATCTTCCTGGAATCATTTCAGGAGCCTCGGTTAGACTTGTCTTTTTGTATTATGCCTAGAATATAATCCCAGTCATCAATCGACTATTCAGAACGATAGTCTAAGTCTTTCCATACTGTTTAGATAGGAAGCCCCACTAGAAGGTACCAGTGAACTAGTGATCTTTAAGGTTTTATACTGTTTTATAATTTACAGTAGATAAATTTCAAATTGTCTTCTGAAAACAAGCTTTGGACAAGAGACAGAGAAAAGGGAACTTGCCTTGCTTAGGAATAAGCAGAGGAAGCCCTGTGTTAGTTAGGGCCTTTGGGAAAGAGCAGGGATTGGAAGGTTCCATGGTCCTCAGATATGCCTTTCCTGTGTCATCTGCCCCAAACACATCCCATTTCGTCTCTGATATGGGCACCTGTGTGCGCCCTGGCCGTGTTCTGGTGCGCAGCAGCATTTGCTCGTGGCTGCCTTAGCCAGGTCCAGTAAAGGCATCCCAGCCTTCCTATGCTGAAATGAGATAATATGAGGTCTGTCCTAAGGAGCAAGTCTAGAACATGAAAGCCCACTGGGTTACAGCCAAAGTCTCACTAGTGTGTGTGCCGTCAGCCTTAACCACTTTTTAACCGACTCTGCATTCATCTGCAGGAATGACTAGCCAAAATGTAATAATTCTGCTTTTTGTATTGGAATGATAATTTTCTCAAAGCCAAGAGGATGCCTGTTATATGGCTCAATGCTTGGAACCTACCAGGTGCTCCATAAATAGTTCATGAATGAATCAATCAACCAACTCCACAGGAAGACCCACACTAAAGGATCACTTTCTTTTTTTTTTTTTTTTTTTTTAATTTTTTTTTTCAACGTTTTTTATTTATTTTTGGGACAGAGAGAGACAGAGCATGAACGGGGAAGGGTCAGAGAGAGAGGGAGACACAGAATCGGAAACAGGCTCCAGGCTCCGAGCCATCAGCCCAGAGCCTGACGCGGGGCTCGAACTCACGGACCGTGAGATCGTGACCTGGCTGAAGTCGGACGCTTAACCGACTGCGCCACCCAGGCGCCCCTAAAGGATCACTTTCATGTGCATGGCTCCAGGAGGAGTGCAACAGGTCCGTTCCCGCACTAAGGGAGTGCCCTTATTCATTTGTGTCTGCCTGGTTCATCAAATATTTATTGAGCACATTCTATGTGCCAGGCATTTTGCAGAAGACTGAGAAAGGGAACATCAATAAAACATAATTCTTACCATGAAGGAGTTCACAGACGACAAGAGGACTCAGGCAAACCAACACAGACTTGCAACAAAATATTCTGTGTGCTATAATATATACAATTGTATACATGTATCCTGTTGTGGGAGGTCACCAAAAGGACGTGATCCCTGATTGACCTGAGAGCTGGGCCAGGGCTACCCGAGGCTCTTAACCCCTCCCACACATACCCCAACCCCACCCGCATACTTGGAATATATGTTTCATTCACCATTTTTCCACTAGGACCCACATCAAGAATGCAGATTTGAGAGAGCAATGTGTTATTGAGACCATCTGGACCGTTTACACAACTGAACCAGGTTAAGGCGTGTGGATAAACTTAAGATTCTGGCGGGCAGGTGCAGATAGCTACCCATCTCGCAGCCACCCAAGACAAGCCATGTGTATAAGTTCCCTTGCTTATTAAAATTGCCACCTACCAATCTAGAGTGGTCTTGCCTCTTTCTTTGGTCTCTCCTTGCCCTCCGTGTATGGGGGCCAGCTTCAGATTTCCCCCTAGAACCCCCAAGGGTGCAAGGTCAGTTTCATGGATCATGTGAAGTTCTTCAGAATTTATCTTTGGTGGGGCGCCTGGGTGGCTCAGTCGGTTAAATGTCCGACTTTGGCTCACCTCATGATCTCACAGTTCATGGGTTCAAGCCCCACATCAGGCTCTGTGCTGACAGCTCAGAGCCTGGAGCCTGCTTCAGATTCTGTGTCTCCCTCTCTCTCTGATCCTCCCCCACTCATGCCCTGTCTCTGTCTCTCTCTCTCTCTCTCTCTCTCTCTCTGTCAAAAATAAATAAACATTAAAAAATTTATCCTTGGCAATAGACAGGCATTGAAAAGCTTTAAGCCTGGATGTGACATAAACAACAGTGCAGGGGGAAATGTTAAATACCTGGAACAGCAAAAATGAATGTGATATTGAGGGATTAAATGTGACTTAGGACTTAGCAACCAATTCAATGTAGAGATAAAAGAATAAAGTAACTTCCGGGGCACCTGGGACACTCAGTCGGTTAAGCATCTGACTCTTGGCTTTGGCTCAGGTCACGATCTCAAGATTTTGTGAGTTCGAGCCCCACATCAGGTTCTGCACTGGTGGCACAGAGCCTGTTGAGGATTCTCTGTCTGCCCCTCCCCCATTCTCTCTCTCTCTCTCCTTCTCTGTCTCCCAAATAAAATAAAACTTTAAAAATTATGTTAAAAGAAAGTAATTTTCTGTTTGGGGGTGGGGTGAAATTAATCAAGTTAGGGAATGTTAGGCTGTGTAGCAGGGAAAAACAAAAACCAAAAAATTACGGCTCTGAATTTTCCTGGGGACTTAGCGGGGGGGTAGTGTGACGATGGTCTTTGGGGCTTAGCAGAGGTGTCTCAAGTGGGGACATAGACTTGGGGAATTCCAGGAAAGGGAGTGACAGACTCCTGGAAAAGAGTGTGGAGTAGGAAGCGTGGGGGCTGTGGATCACAAGGGTTAAAGCAGGCGGAAAGAAGGAAAGAGAAGAGGAGACCAAGGAGGGCCTGTTATCACCAAGTAACTACAGAGGGAAAGAGCAACTCCAGAAGGAGATGGTTAATCGTGTCAAGTGCCCCAGAAGAGGCCAAATACAGAGTGAACATTGTCGTTAGGAGTAATCCATGCTTTCTGCAGCTCCAGGATTGAAGGTAGTGACATGGGCAGATACCTGATTCATTCTCTTTCATAAGAGTGAGCATGTTCTGAAGAAGCAGAAGCGACCAAAATAAGCAACTCTTTAGAGGACCTGGGGGTAGGTGTCAGCGAAGTGCTCCTTTTAACGAATTGGCTTTTAATACAGGGGAATGGGCGTCTGGGTGGCTCGGTCAGTTAAGCGTCCACCTCGGGCTCAGGTCATGATCTCACGGTTCGTGGGTTCGAGTCCCGCATCGGGCTCTGTGCTGACAGCTCAGAGCCTGGAGCCTGCTTCGGATTTGGTGTCTCCCTCTCTCTCTGCCCCTCCCCTGCTCATGCTCTGTCTCCCTCTGTCTCAAAAATAAACATAAACAGTTAAAAAAATTAAAAAAACAAAAAACAAAAAACACGGGAAAAAATAAGCATGTCTCTTCTCCACCACTCTGATTTTCTTGGGTGGCCTAAATCTACTCTCCTGGCTTTAACTATTATGCATGTGTTAATGACCTGAAGTCTTTATATTCGGCCCTGACTTCTTTCCTGAACTTCAGATTTATATCCCCTCGGAGGCCCCCCAACCTCAGCATGTTCACACTCATTGTTCACACTCAGCATGTGTCACTCACTGGCTTCTCCCTTATTGGCAATTCTCCTGTTGCACCTTCTGTATTTTGGTTTTTTAAAAACAAAACAAAAACAAAAACAAAAGATCTCACATATTTATTACTGAACCAACCTACTTGTCCAGAAGCATAGCAAGAGAGGAAAATCATTTCCCCAATAAAACATGTCTATTGTTCAGGTGGTGGCGGTGTTTACAGTGTGATAGGGTACGAGCATGAGCCCTCCTGCGGTATGAATACATGTGCCATCTCCTGTGTGATCCCTCACAGACCCAGCTTGGTTCTTCTCCATCCAGGGCTTCCTCCTGGAGTTGCACCTGATTTCATTACCACTTTTCATCCAAATCCCCTGGGGAATGGGACCATTCTGCTTTTGTTTCTCGGCCAGGAATTGCTTGATCCTCAAAGTCCTGTGAGAAGACACAACCAGGAACAATCAATCGCACATACCATGATGGCAGAGAAAAGTGTGCCTTCTGTATTTTGGATCGTAATCACTTAGAACTGGGGATTTAGAGGCACCTGGGTGGCTCAGTCTGTTGAGTGTCCGACGCTTGATCTCGGCTCAGGTCATGATCTCACAGTTTGTGGGATGGAGCCTTGCGTCAGGCTCTGTGCTGACACTGCGGAGCCTGCTTGGGATTCTCTCTCTCTCTCTGCCCCTCTCTCTCTGCCAAAATAAATACATAATTTTTAAAAAGAACCAGGAATCTACCCTAGATCCCCCTTCTCTCCCATCCCTCTTTCTCTTAGCAACTCATCCAGTCAATCATCAAGTCTTATCAATTTTATCTCCAAGAGACTATTACTAGATACGTTTCGCTCTGTCCCTACAACCACTGCTTCGGGTGAGGTCCTGAGGATTTCTCACTTGAACTATCTCAGTGGCTTCCTGATGGGTTTTCATTTCTCCAACTTAACCCCCTAGGTCAATTAATGTCCATCCGGGAAGAAAAGAAAAGAGTAGCTCTTGGCTTTTAAGCAGAGATGATGTGACAGGGCAAAGGGAAAAGCTGAGACAGGAAATGATGGATGATGAAGAACCTGGAGATGAGCAAAGGCAGAAGCAGGGCTCCTAGGACCGGAGGTGGTACTGTCCGAACTGAGAAGCCAAGGATTGGCAGCAGGAGACAGAGCCATGGCAGTGCAGGTTGGAGAGAGTCGGAGCCTGGAGGATGTACAGCTGCCTCAACAAATCCCACAACAGGCAACAGTGGGGGTAGGGATACATGAATGCCCTGACTTCTCTCCTCCAGACTTCCAATCTCTACCTCTCCCTTCCATTGACCAAACCTACCTGGAACTCATGATGCATGGAAGCCTGGGGAATGTGGTTACCTGCATAAAGAGTAGAGCAGGTGAAGGGGAAGCCTAAGTGATTTACATAAAATGTAAATCCAACCTCGCTACCCCTTCTTAAATTTTTTTTCCATCACACGCAAAAACAAACAAACAAACAAAAAGCAGTTAAGGGCCCCCCGAGCCTTGTCCTCACCAAATCCCCACGACCTCATCTCTGGAAACCCAAACTACTTATATATCTTTGCACACACCATGCTGCGTCATGCCTTTCTGCTTTTGCTGATACTGTTTCCTCAGCAAGTCAACATATGTCAACATACCTATCACACACACACACACACACACACACACACACACACACCTGTGCATGGGATTTTTATTGGGATTATAACTGAATCTACTAGTTAATTTTTAGAGAATTGACATCTTCTTAATTTTTTTTTTTATTATTTATTTTTGAGAGAGAGAGAGAGCAAGAGACAGCAAGCACAAGCTGGGGAGAGGCAGAGAGAAGGAGACACAGAAGCCAAAGCAGGCTCCAGACTCTGAGCTGTCAGCACAGAACTCGGGGACTTGAACCCACGAACTGTGAGATCATAACTGAGCCAAATTCGGACGCTTAACCAACTGAGCCACCCCAGTGCCCCTTGACATCTTCTTAATATTCAACTTTTCCGATGATGAACAAGATGTAGCCCTTCATTTATTAAGACCTTTCACTAATATTTTATAGTTTTCCATGTAGAACTCTTGTACGTTATTTATTGGCACCCAGTGTGGGCCATGATCCAATTGACTAGGGCTGAGGGAAGCAATGTAAAAACTGAAATATTAGGGAACTGAGATTAATTGGAATTGAAATACTAAAGTTTATATGGGAGCTGGAACACCACCTTTCCATGGCCAGAGGCATATCCAGGCTCCTCATCGTGTAGGAATGGCCTTCGAAGTGAAGTGTGTTTGTCTAGCCCCTAATGTAGGCAATAGAGCTGGAGAGAGGGCAGTGACTCAGCTGTGTTTGAGTCACCACAACATAAACAGTGGAGTTAGGTGCAGCAAGATGGCTTTGCAGAGCAGTAAAATTCCTAATGTCCTTGGCTTCCCGAGGCTCTTTCCCACTGCTTCCCCTGTCAACTGCAACTCTAAATGGATATCAGCACCCTGAGGATTTGCTCCAGCAGAAGATGACAATATGGCTACGCCAAAGAGCAGTGAACAAACATGAGCAGTCTAGAGCCCCGGGCAAAGAAAGGCTGATGGAGGCGTCCACGCCAGCCTGTACCTTGCTGTGCCCGCCCACTGACCCTAGTGAAGGGGTCCTTATGCTGCTCAATGGTCCATGCTCTTCATCTGCCAGTCTCCTTTCAGTTCATGGGCCCCGTTGAGGCTCATTCTTACTCACTAACTGTTATGGATGGAACACTCTTTGGACTCCGAGAAGGCTCTGAGTGTGGGCAAGTAGGAAGAGGTTGTATCTGCCAGAGAAATGAAATAGTGATTAAAGCATTTGTCATAGTCCTAGGAGATTAATCCTCATTAATTTAAAGAGCCTCATTTATAACTATGAGCAAAAAATAAAAAATTTTAAATTACCAAAATAATTAAAGATTCAAAAGCTAACCACTCTAGGAAAATGCCCCCCATGAAAATAGGGCACCTGAAGAAAATAATAATAAGAGGTCCTTAAACATTAGAATTCATATTCTCCATGAGATTCGAGGGAATATTGCATCGATTAAAAACAAAATAACAAGACATTATGAAAGAGGAGAAATTGGAAAGGAGAAGAGAATTTTGGCTATTAACAGAGCTTGTGATTATCATATACAAACATTTTCAGAAAAGAGAGAAGGAAGAATGCTTATGAACTCATTCTATGGGGCAAGTATTTCCCTGATTCCAAAACAGATGAAGACATGACAAGAAAAGAAAACCTCAGAATATTCGTTATTCCTCTATAACAAAAACAAAATCCTCAACAAAATATTGGCATTCTAAATCCAGTAACATATTAAAAAAATATTAGATACCATAATTCTGTAGGATTCTTCCCAGGAATTCAAGGATGGTTTAACATCCCAAAATCAAGCATTTGAGGGTGACCTTAATCTATGTGTTGCAGGGCACCACAAATGTCTACCACACTCTTGGGTACGCATTCTCAGAGTTACCAGAAAATGTGCTTCACTAAAATGAGTGACTATACTAGGGCAGAGAAAGTTATGGAACATGGGAACAAACTATGGAAAAAAGGAAAGGAAAATAAAAAAGAATTACTGTCTACAAGCTCACAAAACAGCATGCCTAGAGAATAACCCATCCAGACAAAGAATTAAGATGTATTTTGAATACAATGCCGGTGACAATTTTAGGTCTATTTGAATATTTCACTTCTTTTGACTTTTTGGTAAATCAAATTTTGAAAAAGTTTGTCCATCTCGTCTAAATTTTCTACTTTGTCAGCATAAAGTTGTTAATACCATGCTCTTGTGATTTTTTTAAGAGCTGGCATAAATACACAATGATGTGTGCCTTTTCATTCCCGAAATCCATTATTTGTGCCTCCTGTCTCCTTCATGGTCACTCATCAGGGATTGAGCAAATTAACCAGAACAAACATTTGACTGTGTTCATCTTCTCTATCAAATTTTTGCTATTTTGTTATTTTACGTTGTCAATTTGTTTTCCTGGCTTTTATTGTATTTGAGCGTAATTTGTTCTTTTTCTAATGTCTTGAGGTAGATGCTTGGCTCATTTGTTTTTTTGCCACAGCTCCTAATATATTGTTGAAACTATGTAGTTACATACAGCTAAACCTATACAGTTAAACCTATAAATTTTTCCCTAACCATTGTATTAGTTGCACTCTATAAATTATATATATACATATATATATATATGTATATATATAAATACACGTGTGTATATATATATATATATATATTGTGTGTTTTATATATAAAATATATATATATTTGCTATATATATTTTGTATATATATTCATTATATATATATATTTGTTATATATATTTTCTTGGGCATATATATGGACATATATATTGTATATACATATTATTGTTCAGTTCAAAATATTTTCTAGTTTCCATTGGGACTCCCATAACCCATGGGTTATTTAGAAATATATTGCTTTAGAGATATGTAGGTATACATATATATGAGAAATTTTATAATAATTCATGATTTCCCATTTAATTCCAGAGAACATACTCTAAATGATTTCAATTATTTGTTGAGACTTGATTTATGACAAAGTATATGGTCAGTTTGGTAAATCATTGTGTGTGCTTTAAAAGAATGATTTATAGGGGTGCCTAGGTGGCTCAGTCTGTTGAGTGTCCAACCTCAGCTCAGGTCATGATTTCATGGTTCACGGGTTCAAGCCCCGCGACTGGCTCCATGCTGACAGCTCAGAGCCTGGAGCCTGCTTCGGATTCTGTGTCTCCTCTCTCTGACCCCTCCCCTGCTTGCACTCTGTCCCTCTCTCTGTCTCTCAAAAATAAATAAATGTTAAAAAATAATAACAAATAAATAAATAAATAATTGATATGCACATTTAAGATTCGGTGTTCTATAAATGTCCAGTGATTAAATCTGATAATCATGGAGTAGGTTTTATTCTATTGTGAAGAAAGTTGAGGAAAAGGAGTTGGGGGGAGGAAGGATAAGAAGGAAAAAAAAAGAAAAGAAAAAGCAGAGCAGCTGTTACTTCTTTGTACCACTAGGTGGCGCTAGAACACTGCTGCCAATACAGTAAAATACAGTACACTGCCATTATTCTAAAGAGGCAAAGACTTTTTTTTTTTTTTTTTTTTTTTTTTTTAATTTTGAGAGAGAGAGAGAATGAGCTTGGGAGGGGAAGACAGAGAGGGAAACAGAGAATCCCCAGCAGGCTCCATGCTATTAGCACAGAGCCCAATGTGGGGCTTGAACTCAGGAACCGTGGGATCATGACCTGAGCTGAAGTCCGATGCTTAACCGACTGAGCCACCCAGGCGCCCCTAAAGAGGCAAAGACTTTAAACAAAAGGTGGATTCAGTAATCCAGAAATCCACCAAAATTACAGTTCTACTTTTCAACCTGTTTAGTTCGTTCATGTCTTGTGAAAGTCAGTGCGTACTGTGCGTGTGTTTTGTGAGTGAATATGACATATTTATTAAACTATTTTTTCTTGAACTTCTGTGCAAATTAGTGGCCCCGACGAACAGAAGAGAAACACTGAAACTCAAGGTGTATTCTCAATTACTTAAAGACATTTTCAGAGATAAAGGAGGATTTTTCTTGGACATTAAAATGACACATCAGGCCCCTACCCCAAAATGACCAAGAACAAAAAACCTGACATTAACAGGGATCCTAAGGCAGTCGACATCTGCATTCCCAGAGTAAGGACTTTGGTCAACTCACTCTCCCACAAAACTGATGAAAATAGAGGCACAAGCAACATCAATCATTTCAGAACCCTGGAAATTAACCAAAGCCATGGACTGAACAGCAAATCCTCTGTCCACGAGAAACTATTGAACTTAGGTAAGACAGTGGGGTCTGTGACATTTTAACAGAGGCCCTTGCCATCCTTCCTGCATCCCAGGCCCAGTGACCTGCAGGTATAGACAAGAGTGTCTTTTAGGCTGACGTGAGAGGACACCAGACAATAACTCGAATCCACACAGAAAAATAAAGGACGCCAGCAAAACTAACTACACAGATAAATATAAAAACATTATAAACATGCTTTTGTTTATAATTTCTTCACGCTCACATCTATTTTCAAAGGCAACTATATAAAGCAAGAATTACCGGGGTGCCTGGGTGGCTCAGTCGGTTAAGCATCCGACTTCGGCTCAGGTCAGGATCTCGCAGTATGTGAGTTCGAGCCCCTCCCTGCGTCGGGCTCTGTGCTGACTGCTCAGAGCCTGGAGCCTGTTTCAGATTCTGTGTCTCCCTCTCTCTCTGCCCCTCCCCCGTTCGTGTTCTCTCTCTCTCTGTCTCAAAAATAAATAAACGTTAAAAAAAAATAAAGCAAGAATTACAAAACTGTGATGTAGAGCTTATCATACTATAAACATGAAATGTGCATGAAAAGAACAGCATAAAAGAAGTGGGAGGGAACAGAGTTATATGAGAGCCAAGGTCTTAAATAATATTGTAATGAAATTAATATTCATCGGACTTAAATTGTTTTAAGTGGTGATTTTAATCTCTACTATAACCACTAAGAAACTAAAATTTAAAGTTACAGTAAAAGAAAGTATAAGGGAATTAAAACGGCATACTAGAAAATATCTACTTAGCAATAAAGGAGGCAGTAATGGAGGAATAGAGACACAAAAAAGACAGAACATATAAAAACAAATAACAAAATGGCAGATGTAAATCCTACCTTCTCAGTGATTACACTAAACACAAATCGATTAAGCCTGAAATCAAAAGGCAGATTGGCAGAATGGATTAAAAAGAATTAATCAAATGATATGTTGCTACGGAACACACCCCTGATTCAAAGATACAAATAGGTGGTGGGGCGCCTGAGTGACTCAGTTGGTTAATTGTCCAACTCTTGGTTTCAGCTCAGGTCATGATCTCACAGTCCGTGATATGGAGACCCATTAACAGTGCAGAGCCTGCTTGGGATTTTCTCTGTCCCTCTCTGTCTGCCTCTTTCCCATCATGCTTGCACTCTCTCTTTCTCTCTCTCTCTCTCTCTCTCTCAAAATAAATAAATAAACTTTTAAAAAAAGGTACAGGGGCACCTGGGTGGCTCAGTTGGTTAAGCATCTGATTTCAGCTCAGGTCATGATGCCACAATTCATGAGTTTGAGCCCCGCATCGAGCTCTGTACTGACAGCTCAGAGCCTGAAGCCTGCTTCAGATTCTGTGTCTGCCTCTCTCTCTCTTTACCCCTCCCCCACGCTCTGTCTGTCTGTCTCTCTCTCTCAAAAATAAATAAACATAAAAAAAATTTTTTAAGGTACAAATAGGTGTAAAATAAGAGTTGAAAAAGACACAAATGCAAACAAAGAGAGTCTGAGTGACCACACTAATATCAAACGCAATAGACTTTGAGACAACAGCTGTTACTAAGAAAAAGAACATTTATAATGATAAAGGATTAATTTATTAAGATTTAACAAATATGAACATATATGCACCTAACAAGACAGCCGCATAACAGGAAATAAAGACTGACAGAATTAAAGAGAGAAATAGGCAATTCAATAAGTACAGTAATGTACTTTCAGTAATGGAAAGAATAACTACACAGAAGATCAACAAGTAAACATAAGTCTTGACTTCTGGATACGTTGTGGACATCCTGTATAGGCAGTGGCGACTTCCATCCAGAATTTGCTTTAGATGTCCAGATTCATGATACCTCACAAACACCAAGAAGGTATGAAAATTTTATTACTTCTCTAATTAGGCTTTCTGCAGAAAACCTTAGGTCTCCCCAAGCAAATCTGTAAAGGGCTCAAGAGAGTGGAGAAAGGAGGGGTGCCTAGGTGACTAGTTGGTTAAGTGTCCAACTCTAGATTTCAGCTCACGACCTCACAGTTTGTAAGTTCGAGCTCCACATCGAGCTCTGCCCTGGCAGTGTGGTGCCTACTTGGGATTCTCTCTCTCTCTCTCTCTCTCTCTCTCTCTGCCCCTCCCCTGCTCTCTCTCTCTCTCTCTCTCTCTCTCTCTCTCTCTCTAAGTAAATAAATTAAAAAGAGAGAGTGGAGAAAGGAAATTGCTTTTGGGTTTTTTGTGAGGAAGGAGTGGGACCAGGGTGAGAGGCCCCACATATAGGCACAGGTTTGCATGGTTTGAATCTCCTACTGGTTCCAAAGAAAGGATGCCTAGCCTTTCTTTACAGATTACCTGAATGTAGGAAAAAGAGACAGTGAAGGTAAAGCCCAAAGGCTGTGAGCAGTCAGTAACAACTGCTGGTGAGGATGTGGAGGAATTGTAGCACTCATACACTCCTGGCGGGAATTCAAAATGGTGCAGCTGCTTTGGAAAACAGTCTGGCAATTCCTCAGTATTAAACATTAAATACCATACAACCCATCTCTTCCACTCCTAGGCTTATACTGAAGATGAATGAAAACATATATCCACGTAAAAACTTGTACATGAATGTTCATAGCAGGATTATTCCTAATAACCAACAAAATGGAAACAAACCAAATGCTAACTAACAGATGAATGGATAGACTCAATGTGATATGTCCACACAATATTATTTGGCAATAAAAAAGCATGAAGTACTGATACATGTCACAACATTGATGAACTTTGACACAGTGTTGTTATACAAAGTGAAAGAAGCCGATCACCGCATGTTGTACGAGCCCAGATCCAATGATACGAAATGTGCTGAATGAGCACACCTATATAGAGACAGTGAATTAGTGGTTGCTGGGGGATGTGGGTATGAGATCAGGTAATGGGAACTGAACGTTAATAGGTACAGGGTTTCTTTTCAGGGAGACTAAATGTTCTAAAATTAGATAGTGGTGTTATTTGCACAACTTGTGAACATAGTAAACACCTCTGAACTGTGCACTTTCAATGGGTGAACAGAATGGCATGTGAGTTACACTCAACAAACAGATTATTTATTTTTTATTTTTTTAACCTTTTATTTATTTTTGAGAGACAGAGAGAACACGAGCAGGGGAGGGCCAGAGAGAGAGGAGGACACAGAATCCAAAGCAGGCTCCAGGCTCTGAGCTGTCAGCATAGAGCCTGACGCAGGGCTCGAACCCATAAACCATGAGATGATGACCCGGGCTGAAGTCAGACGCTTAACCAACTGAGCCACCCAAGTGCCCCTATACTCAATAAAGCAGAATAAAAAGAAACACATAAAACCAAACCAAAATATATGCCACCTTTACACTATAGTGAAGGGTTAGTTTAGATTCTGAGGATTCATTTTCCTTTGGGGTGTTTACCAATGCTGGCAAAAGTTAACTTGCACTGAGGACGCTGTGATGGTAAAGGGCACCCAGAGGGCTTCTGGGATGTGGAAATGTTCTGTATCTTTAACTGGGTCATGACTGCAAGGGTGTTTGCTTTACAGTAATTAATTAGGCTGTGTATATATGTTTTATGAATTGCTCTCTCTGAGTGCTCTATCTTAAAATAGTAATCTTTAAAAAGAGATAGGTTCTAGTAAAGTTATAAACTTCAAAGATGAGGAATCTTTGGGTAACCTAACCAAAAAAAAACAAAAACAAAAACCCAAAACAAAACAAAACAAAAAAAAAGTCACCTATTAAGGGAAAATATTAGATTAGCCTCAGATTTTTCTTCAGAATCATATAATGTGAAAAGTTGATGACATCATGGTTACAAAGTTCTTTGGAAAAGATCAGTGTAAGTTTTTGCTACTATTATGGTAGAGCTCAGAATTTTATAACAGATAGTAATGGTTTCCACCCAATAGTCTCCTTGGGCCAGGCACTATTATTAGCTTTTTATATGCATTAATTCATTTAGTCTACAAAACAACTCTTCAAGGTAGAAGCTACAATTATTCCCCCTTTTATAAATGAGAAAATAGGGGCATCTGGGTGGCTCAGTAGGTTAAGCATCCGACTTCAGCTCAGGTCATGATCTCACAGTCCGTGAGTTCAAGGCCCGTGTCAGGCTCTGTGCTGACAGGTCGGAGCCTGGAGCCTGTTTCAGATTCTGTGTCTCCCTCTCTCTCTGCCCCTCCCCTGCTCATGTTCTGTCTCTCTCTGTCTCAAAAAAAAAAAAAAAATTATAAATGAGAAAATAAGCATAAATAGCATAACTGATACTTATCAACCATGTACCCCATTTATATAGAATATATCATCATTTCAGACATTCTGGTCTGAATTTGGTCATATATTCATAAAAGAAAATATCAATAAGAAGAGGAACAATACAAATAATATTTTCTGATCAGAATTTAATAAAAGTAGAAACTAACAACCCATCTAGGAAAAAACAAAACAAAACAAAACACAACCCCTATCATCTAGAAATTCCAAAAGTGATTTCTTAAAATCCTGTTGGTTCAAAAGAAGAGGTAAAGGTCACCACAATAGAATACCTAGAAAATAATAAAAACATGGCCTATCAGGACCAACAGTTACAAAAACAGGTAGGGTTGGGGGCGCTTGGGTGGCTCAGTCGGTTGAATGTCTGTCTGACTCTTGATTTTGGCTCAGGTCATGATCCCCGGGTCGTGGGATCGAGCCCCGCATCAGGCTCTGTGCTGAGCACGGAGCCTGCTTAAAATTCTCTCTGTCTCTTCCTCTGCCCCCTCTCCCTCTCACGTGTGTGTGCGCTCTCTCTCTCTCTCTCAAAAAGTAAAAAATAAAAAAAGTACTATTCAAAGAAAATTTTACAGCTCTAAATAATTATGCTACTAAAAGTGTTTACAGGAGCCCCACTGGTAGCCTATGATCAATGGCTACTGTCCTCCTTCTGAAACAGTCAATGTTACACATAGATTAATTCTTACTGAATTAATTTATAATTCTCACTTCATATTTAAGACACAAAGATAAGTCATTTAACATACACAGACCCCCTAAAAATCAACACCAAAAGGCCAACCAGAAATGGGTAAAGAAAAAAGAACTCATAGTTCACAGAAAGGGTAATTCAAATGACTCAAACATCTGAAAAGATGTTCAGTCTCAATCACAATAAGAAATACAGTTAAAAACTATGGAAAACAAATGGTCCCCATCAGCTTCCCTTGCTTTTGGCAAAGAGCAAAGTTCCATTTTGCACTGCGTTGAGGAGGGTGTGGGGAACCCCATTGCTGGTGGCAATGCAAAGGGGTACAATCTCTAGGAAGGACCATTTAGCCAAATCTATCAAAACAGATAGTGAACACCCTTTTGTTCAGCGAGCCACTCCTGGAAACTTATCTTATTTGTATGCTGGCACTCCTGCGAATGGCAAATGTACAAGGATAGTCCCTGCAGCACTTTTCGTGACAATAGAAAATTGGAAGCCACCTAAATTTCCATCAAAGGACATCATTAAGGTACAGTATACAGTGAGGACTATGTAGCCGTTAGGGAGAACGAAGCAACTTTCAAAGTTCTGCTACGACATGATCTCTAAGATATATTAAGTGCAGGGGTGCTTGGGTGTCTCAGCCAGTTTAGCATCCGACTTGGGCTCAGGTCACGATCTCCCGGTTTGTGAGTTCAAGCTCCATATCTGGCTCTGTGTTGACAGCTCAGAACCTGGAGCCTGTTTCAGATTCTGTGTCTCCCTCCCTCTCTGCCTCTCCCCTATTCACGCTGTCTCTTCTCTCTCTCTCTCAAAAGTAAATAAACATTAAAAAATTTTTAAGATATATTAAGTGAAAATAGATATAAAATAGTGCATAAATAAATGTATATGTGTATGAATCTATCCCTGGAGAGGTACAAATTTAACTCTTAGGCAAAGAGATGGATGGCTAGGGGTTGGAGGGCATGTAGGAGAGAAATTTTGCTTTTCAAAGTATCCTTTCATGTACATGATTTTTAAAAAATACATATGCAGAGCACCGGGGTGGTTCAGTCGGTTAAGCGTCCAACATCAGCTCAGGTCATGATCTCAGGGTTCATGAGTTCGAGGCCCCCTAGGGCTCTGTGGTGACAGCTTGGAGCCTCCTTCGGATTCTGTGTCTCCCTCTCTCTCTGCCCCTCCCTGCTCACGTTCTGTCCCTCTCTCTCAAAAATAAGTAAACATTAAAAGACTTTTAAAAATTAAAAATAAAAAAATATGTATGCAAAAAATAATTAGAACACACACAGAAGATTTCTAGGATCCTAAATATGGAAAATGTGAAAAGATAGAGGTGTCTAATCAAAAGAACAATAAACTGCTAAAAGAATATTAATGTCACTTGAAAAACCAGGCTTGGAATCCATCCAAGAAGGGGAAAAAAACAAAAAACAAAAAAACAAGGTTTCTCATACAAAGGTTAATATTAGGGAGAACTAGTATCCAGGACAAGGAGAAGCTGAGACTCAGATTTTACCTGTTGAATAATAGCATAATTTGTCAGTATTTTTTCAAGACGCTTAATTTCAAATGTTTGAAAGGCTGAGGTTTCTTTTCTTTTCTTTTCTTTTCTTTTTTTTTTTTTTTTAAGGGCATTCTTACTGTTATTCTAGAAAACCAGTTTGCCCAAGAGCATGATCAGATAAGAAAACACCCTTGAAAGAGATACTTACTGGAAGTATTCCCTCACTGAACCCTCAACTAGAAGAGATTAGAAAGACTTCAAATAATCCGGTGATTAAGTAGCAACCACAAAACAATACTTTGCATTGATCTGGCACAAGACCGTCTTCAAAGTCTTTTATATTCATCAGGTCCTTCAGGCTAACAGCACCAACCCAGTAAGGTAACACTAACGCCCTTAAAATCAGGAAGTCCACACCATGACGCAGATGCTGTGGCTTTAGGCCCTGGAAATTTTTGCAGACAATAAAACTAACATTGAGGCATGAGAAAGAGCAGCAACAAGAAGGGATTAAACCGGAGTAGTTACAACTGGTAGGTTCCACACTTGCGTTTACAGCAAGGGAAGGTCAGCTGGGTTAATATAAGAGTTCTGAAGAAATTTCTGCAGAGATTTTTTTTTTTAAATGTTTTTATTTATTTTTGAGATGGAGAGAGCCAGAGCATGAGCAGGGGAGGGGCAGAGAGAGAGACACACACAGAATCCGAAGCAGGCTCCAGGCTCTGGGCTGTCAGCACAGAGCCCGACACAGGGCTCGAACTCGCAGACCGTGAGACCATGACCTGAGCTGAACATGACCTGAGCTGAAGTCCGACGCTTAACCGACTAAGCCACCCAGGCGCCCCTGCAGAGGTTTTAAAAGACTGAGAGTAAGTCTTCACTTCATGAGAGGAATCTAAACTACATAGTTCAGTACTGAATTAGCCTATGCTTAAGCATTAATTAGAAAGAAACGCTTGCATTTACTTAGTGTTTTTCTTCGAAGAATTTCAAAAGAGTTGCTTAGTTTAGTTACTCCATTAATTCTCATGGTATTCATCAAACTCTTTTTTTTTTTCTAATTTTTTAACGCTTATTTATTTTTGAGAGGCGGCTGGGGTGGCAGGACAGGGGGAGACAATCCAAAGCAGGCTCCAAGCTCTGAGCTGTCAGCACAGAGCCCCATGTGGGGCTTGAAGTCACAAAGGGTGAGATCGTGACCTGAGCCGGGGTCGGAGGCTTAACCGACTGACCCACCCAGGCGTCCCTATATTCATCAAACTCTTAACAGTCTTCTGATTTTATATATAGATTTTAAAAATTGGCGAGTGCAAAAGCAGCTCAAGGTCACTACCAGGATCAGTAGTGTCTGTAGGCTTTTGTTGTGTATCCCAAGCTGGTTTAGGTAGTTTACACACCAAAAGTAGATCTGATAAGCAGGAAACCATCATTTTCAAAATGAGTAAGATAAAAGAGGCTAAGTTTGTTCAGAGTAGAAAAGTCAACTCACAAAAGCAGACCCATGAGTCCAAGAATCAGACATTCTGATCAAGAACATGAACTTACTGTATGTTCTGTAATGTATGTACATAACAAGCTGCTGGCACATAATAAAAAGTAAACAGCAAAAATAAACCTATTATTCTATGGTTTTTTTCACTAGTATCTTTCACTTAGATCTTAGTGAAAGATCTTTTTCTAAAAAAATCATCTCTGTTCTTTGTGTCCCCTGTTTAATATTTCTAGCAGGTTATGAAGAATCAGCCATTATATTTGAAAAGAGTCCAGTAAACCACAAATGAGACGAATTTTGGTGGGACAAAATGTACAAAAATGGTTACTCAGGCTGGAATGGAAACCTTCCTATCTCAGGCCCAAGGTCACGAGCTTTGTAGCTTTACCTCAGAAGAGCTATCTCTGAGGGTTTAAAAAAGACCTTGGCTGTGTGAAACGACTCGGATTTTTACATTGTTGTATTACTCAGTGAAGTCGTTCATTGTCCATTTGAGCAGCCCCGACCGTAATCTGTAACTTTAAGCGCGGACAGGCAAGGCTCCAGTCTTGTCCAGTGATTAAAGTGCCAGAAATTCTAAGACATCACGATTACTCTAAAGCTGAAAGCCTGCTGAAACTTTGAGAATGTTTAGGAACCTGACACACAGACTGAAAGCTTCAGTCCAAAGCTTCAACACTGACCATACAGGCCAATAAATGTTACCTCGTTATGGTTTGCTGTGTCATCATCATCACCATATTGCTATTATTACTCGTTTAAGCCCGCATCTTTAAACTCACAGACAAGAAGCCAGAGAGCCAGATGCGAGAGAAAAATGCTAATTTACCATCTCAGCACATTCACAAAGTACTTCATGCTCCTTTTTACTCACACTACATTCATTTGTGGTTGCTCAATGACAATTTTGAAGCCATGAACTGGGCCTTCATGAGAGCGTGAAAGTCAAAGTGTACTGTGAACTCCCTTGTAGTATATGTTCAACTGATCTGTCTTCAGATAATTGGTGTCCAACTCCTTGATCTCTTCCAAGTTTTGTTCGATCTCACCTTCTCAACAACAAGGCCACCCTGACCTCCCTACTGAATACAGCATGCACTTACTCATTGTGGCTTTGCCCCATTCCCGATCCATATTTTCCTGTGCTCTTTTTTTATTTTATACTGGAGTTATCAAATCCTAATAGACTATGTAATTTATTTATTCTATTTCCCGTCTACTGATGTTAAGATATAAGCTTCATCATGACAGAGAACTTTGTCCTGTTCATTTTTATATCCCAAGTACCTTGATTACTTCCTGACACTCAAAAAAAAAAAAAAAAAAAAAAAAGGTATTGAACGATGAGGCTATTCACTCTCTGTATTCTCTCCTGTCTTTAACCGCAACTTATTTGTACCGTTACTTGGTTTAACTGTAGCATAATTCATGATAGATGAATAAGAAATCTGACGATACCAGAATAAAATTACAATAATTTGTCACATACATGCATAATTTGGTTTGCTCAAAAAGCCCTATGTTTTGAGATGTGACAGGCCCAATAGCCTTGGCAATGACCATTCCAAATTTTAACTCCGACCACCTTGTGCAAAACGTTTATCTTTTGTTGGCAGATGAAATTGATTTTTGGCATAGGAAAATAAACCAGATGCACACTGGTGAAACACCACACAAAAGATCTCCGAAATGTAATCCACGTAAGTCACAACAGCTGGCATTGGCAAAATTCCAGGATATCAATCAAAACGCTTTCTGTCTTAAAAAGACTGGCGCACTACCAGATACGAGCAATTAAATTGCACTGTTCATCGTCTTCCTAATGTTCTTTATTTCACATCTAGAAGTATAAAGTTCTGAGAAAAGAGAACCAAAAATGCTGGGAGACTTTTTTTTAATCCCAAATATTTTTCCATTTTTAAAAGAATTCACACACATAGTTCTTGAGGGAACATATTTTCCTTACCCCTCCTTCCCACCTCTCCAGGGTGTCTCACCTCTGGTCATGCGCAGACACCACGGCCCATCTTTAACGTTTTTTCTAATCTGTCTTCCTTTCGCTGCTCTTCCCAAGAAAACACCCTTTCCTGTGTCTGGAAACCTGGGAGAGCTGGTCACCTTGCAAACAACCTCGCCTCTCACTGATCCCCACCATCTTTCAACTGTTCTGCCACACCATACATTCCACAAATTTGGCCCTCTCTCAATATGGCTGTTTCCTCGTATCTGTTAGCCTTGACTCTAAGATCCTCGATGGCAAAAGGGCCTCTAAATGTACTTTCACCACCATCCTTCTTCAGCCTTCAAGGTTTTCAGCACAGACTACATCTCAGATCTACTGAAGCTGAATTTTAAATGTCAGCAACCTTCTCTACATCGATTCCTCTTGGGTCATGGCTACCCAGTGGGTAGATTAGGCACCCCCCTCCCAAGAAAGGGATGATATTTTCCGCTATTTGCTACTGAAGTTCCTTCAAATGGGAAACTGGAAGTCAAAGCAGATAGGAGAGTCAACATTACTCTCTCTGCTTTTTGTCTTCAAGTCTAAGTCAAAGCCCATGAGAAAAAGCCAGATTTTCTGGTTTAATGTGAGGGTTTTCTGCTTGTTTGTTTGTTTGTTCCGTTTTGTAGACTTATTGACTTTACTGCCATGTTGCTGAAATGTCCTAGCTTCATCTGTACCAGCCAGCACTATACCAGGATATCGAGCAAAGGGTCTTATGCCCCTATTTGAATAAAAGCCTAATCAGCAGAACTGATTTTTTTTTAAAAAATCCTCCCATTAATTTAGGACAATTCTAAACTTTTCAAATCTCAGGACCCCTTTACATGCTTACAAGTTATGAAGACCTCAAAGAGGTTCTGTGTATCTTTCTGTATATATTTGGTGTATTTGTGTTCTAACTGTCAGTAATGTCTATAGTGGAATTAAAACTAAGAAAATTGTAAAATATGCATTTATAGCTTTATTTTAAAATAACAACATGAAACCCATCACAGGGTAACATGTAACATATTTTTATGAAAAAAAATATTAATGTTTTTCCCCAAACTAAAACGTATAAATAAGTTGACTGGCATTGTTTCAGGTTTTTGTAGATCTTTTTTCTACCTGGCTAAATAGGAGATCGCCAAATTCTCTTATGTGCTTCTTCATTCAGCTTGTTGCAAAATATTGTGCTGGTTGAAACATATGCAGAAATTCCAGTCTCATACAGATGAGTGATTGGAAGAAACAGAAGTATTTTTTTAACTTTTGATTGAGATAATTATAGATTTGCACACAATTGTAAGAAATAATATGGAGAAAGCCTGTGTGCCTCTCTCCCAATTTCCCTAGCATAACTATAGTATATCACAACAAGGACATCAACACTGATACAATCCAGCGAACTTATTTGGGTCTCAGGTTTTACATGCATTCATCTGTGTGTGTGTGTGTGTGTGTGTGTGTGTGTGTGTGTGTGTAGTTCTGTGCCATTTTTTCACATGTGCACAATTGTGTGACCAGCATCCCAGTTCAGATACGCAATAGTTCCATCACACAGGTCTCCCACACTAATCTCTTTCTCCATCTCCCTAACTCCTAAACACTGCTAATCTTTCCTGAGACAGAAGTATTTTTCATAGCCTTTACAGGGAAATCATGGACTTCTCTAATACTATCCCCAAACTGGACAAGTGGTGGTCTTTTAAAGACAAGTTACAATGTGGAATCTGAAATCATTATGGAATGCTCTTTTTTCCATTTATGGTTTTGTGATATCAAAAAGATATTGGTCTTTGGGAAAATACTGGCTCACTGAGCTAAGCAGGCCTTTCAAATGATGGCTTATTTCATTGTACAATACCAAGAAATCACATTTCTTAATATTACTACCAACCCTATCAGAAAACGCTTTAAGTGTCTGGGAAGTTATGGAGCTAAGGAAAACAGCTACAAGTTTTGCAAAATCCTGACTTTTCTTGCAAGCTCCAATTTTATCATTGGCAACACATCCCTTCAGTGGTTTTTCCATGAGATAATAGTCCTGCTGTGTTCCTTTTCTAGAAAATGTCTTCCAAATATTCAAATCTGAATAACTACAATTTATCACTCATTCTTTCAAATAAAAATGGTATCGATGAAAAAAAGTGATCAAAGGATCACTGAAGTGCTTTTTCTTAAACGGCCATCATATTTGGGTATGCAGCACAATTATTTATATATATTTCCCATTATGTCACAGAGAATGTTAAAGACCTATACTCAAAAGTGAAGATTTAATACAATTACTAGTTTTTACTGTTTTATCAAGGGCATTTCAAAGTGAACCTGGCATTTTTTTTTCTTTTACTACAAGTGTGTGTCATTGAAGAACACAGTCACTACTTGTGCAATTTGGTGTCACTGCCTTGATTCGCTGCACTAACCATCAGTGCAAATGTCAACACAGTGAAAAAGGCAAATATTTTGGTATAATCATGAAAATAATTTTGACCTTGTGGACCCCCTGAAACAGTCTCAGGGATCTCTTGGGGCCCACAGACCACACTTTGAGAACAGCTGACCTAAGATAAAAGGGGTAGTGATAATTAATTAGAGGAAGATTCTCCAAAGAGAAGATGATTCTTGAGGGTTGATTCTCCTTCCCGAATCAACCGCAGACTGATACAACTTTTCAAGAGAACAATTCCATAAAGCCATTCTCTGGTTTCCCTAACACTAATGTGTTGCCCTCTTTGTCTGATTCCTTTTAATTTTTTCCCTTGGTTCTTCTTTTTATCAGCTTCCATTTACATGTATTTGTCACCAAAGTTCTGTCTTAGCACTCTGCTCTTGAGTTACGATGGTCTTCCTGGTAGAATGTGCTGGGCTAGACAGAGGGGGGGATGGTTATAGCACACATCTCTAGGTAGTGCTATTTCCCCAACTAAAGATTTGGGGGGGGGGCAGTAAGAAAAAAGACACAAAAGTAACAAGTGATGAATTTTAGGATCATCCAGTCCAGGCAGACACCATCAGGACAGTTTGCTGCTCAGAGGTCCGAGATGGGGAAAAGGTCCCAGGGGATCACATGGCTGGTGGTTCAAGGAGGTCTACAGGAAGACTCTGGATTGTGGTATTGAGACTTATAATCACTCAGTACTCCTGTTAGTATCAAGTGTGTGAGTCAAGAGAGATCTCCAGTTTAGCCAAGTTAGAAGGCTTCACAGACTGATCCGTCTGGAACTGGAGAGGAGGGGGGAGTCCTGGCAGGTAGCAGAGTCCCTGAAGGTTACGAGGAGCCTGCCAGGGTAAATGAAACTGTCACACTGCTCAGACAGGCACACACGGGGTCCCCCTGCTCCCTACATGGCCTAGAATAGTTCCCTACAGTGTGAGACATCACCTTAGAGAATTACTTCCAAAATTCAATTCCCTGCACCTCTGATCTCCTTTCTGAGTTTCTCATTCTCTGACATTCCAGCTGTAAAACTCAGTACCCCCAAACCATCCCAAATTTAAGAAGTCAAAGAATAACCATCTCCTAAAACCATTTCCTAGGTCATTTGACATCATTACCTTTCACCTACTTCCTTAAGTTAGAAACCTGGGTGGAGTTATCTTGAACACTTCCCACAAGCCCTCATCCACAATTCTAAAATCTGAGAAGCTCCAAAAACCAAAACCAACTTTGTCAGGAGGCATTAGAAGTCATTTGGCAACAAAACTTGACATGAAATGACATGAGGCTCTTTTGGGCTTTATTTATCTCACTTGGTGAGTTTTTTGTTTTTTGTTTTTTACATTTTGGGGCAGAAATATCCATGTGTTTGATTTTGCAGTGCTGTCCCATCCCGAATTGAAAGAGTCAGTATTCAAATATGTACTATATTGTTAAGATTCTAAACCCTGGCACTAAAATTCTAAATCCCCAAATTCTAAATCCTGGCACTTTTCTAGACCCCTGAGTTTGGGATGAGGTCCTGGGGGCCTGTAATTGGTGATGAAGCACTTTTGATTCTTCTCTGCATATTGTGTCTGGCACTGGGCTGTTTCTTTCCTGATGCCAGGGCCGTGGGTTCCAGCCCCCCCTGCCCAATTCTCCCTTTTCCTGTCTCAGTGGTCTCTCTCTTTGTTCTCTTGCTTCTCACCTCGCCCTAGTCACACCTATTGCTTCCATGTTTGCTAATCTCATCTTTACACAGTTTCAATATAATCACATCACGGCTCTGTCCTGAAACATCAGGGCTCCCCAGCACCCCCAGCCATGTATTCCCAACCTCGGTCATTCCAGTACAACTTTCTTGATAGCTGCTATATCCATGTGCCAACTGTACTATTTTAATTATGTTTCCTTTTGAGTTGACTTTTTGTGTGTGTGTGCTTAATTTGTTTGGGTGAGAACCTTAATTTCAGTGCTGCAAATGGAAAACCCATGATGCTAGTCGTATATAGAAGACAATCATAAATGTGAGTACTCAAAAACCAAAACGATTAGAAACTATGTTTGTCAAAGGGACCAGAGACTGGCTTGCTCTCTTTTTTTAAAAAGGGATATTAGGGGCGCCTGGGTGGCTCAGTCGGTTAAGCGTCCGACTTCGGCTCAGGTCATGATCTTGCGGTCCGTGAGTTCGAGCCCCGCGTCGGGCTCTGGGCTGATGGCTCGGAGCCTGGAGCCTGCTTCCGATTCTGTGTCTCCCTCTCTCTCTGCCCCTCCCCCGTTCATGCTCTGTCTCTCTCTGTCTCAAAAATAAATAAAATGTTAAAAAAAAAATTAAAAAAATAAATAAATAAAAAGGGCTATTAATAATAAGAGGACTATTACTATTATTGGGCACTTACTATGTGCTAAGCACCTTCCACACCTTTACATCCATTATCTCCTTCAGTCTCCCCAACCATCCTATGAGGTAGGAACTATTTGTTATTATTCTCATTTTACAGATAAGGAAACTGAGCTGCAGAGAAGTAAAGTGACTGTGTTCAAAGTCACACAGCCAGTAACAGTATAATTGAAAAGACCATGACTTTCTCATTATATATATAGCGATATTATTATGCCCTATCCTCCTCAAACCCAAATCGTCTCTTCATTTGCTGCTGGTAAAGGACGCAGACTTCAGGCTGGCCTACAACAGGACCCTCTCGTTCCTTTAGAATTTTTATAATTGGGCTTTCTTCTTTCTAGTCTCATCGCTTGCCATAGTAACCTCTTGACCTCTAGCAGCGCCCTGAGCGTAGTATTTATTTGTTCTCTCTTGTTTATGTGGACATGGCCTGAGATGTCCTTGTTCCTCTTTGCTATTAATCCCAGCCATAGTCGGCTCAAATAACACACCACAAGGCATTCCCCAGTGACTCCAGGCAACAGGAAGTGCTTCTTCACCTTGAGCCCAGGACAACTGGTTTATTCTTCTCTTGTGGAGCTTTCTTTATTCCCTTATCATTCTCTAGAGAAGGGGCTTTGTAACTTCCAATCTTTAGCATAGGGGCTTAGACCGAGTAAGTGCTCGTTAATCATTAAATGAGAAATATTGACACCTGGAAGGTTTCTTCCCACATCTCCATCAATAGAGACAGGAGACCCACTTCTGTCTAGGCCTGTCACCATCAGGACAGAAACTGTAAAAGGGGGGTAGAACAGGGGTGGGGTGGGGTGCCAGGGTAATGGGGCAGAGAAGGGAGTCTGTGAGTCTGGGCAGGGAGAGAAGGCGGGCTATGTCTCACAGTGGCAGACCATTTCATGAGAACTCGTCATTTTATTCCTTTCCACAGCCCTTCTGACCCAGTAAACTCTCGAAGATGATTTTCTTAAATAATGAAAAAATTACAGAGAAAAAAGTATGTTCATACAGGAAAATCTCAAAGTTCCTCCTTATCGCTAGCCTTGACATGCTCCCTGCCCTCAGACATAAAAGCTTCACTTTCCATCTCTTATGAGCTTATCTATCCTTCCCTGCACAGAGCGAACGGATAAGGGTGGAGGCCCTGCTTCCCAGAACGTTTCTGTACAGAGTTCGTCCCGAGCGAAGCGCCAGTAAACACCTGTGAATGAACAGTCAGCACAGCAGTGAAGGCTGGAGCTCTGGGCACAGACTCCCTCGCTCTACTCGCCTTTTCTGGGAATGTCTGGCCAACGCTTCCTAAACCTGAAACTGTGGGTTCACAGGGGACAGGGGGTTCTTTCCCACTCGAGGGACCAGTAAAGAAAGGCAAATGCGGGACTGATTATCTGTCAAGAAGAATGAGCTTCGGGGCCTCTACAACCTGCAGCTCACTGCGCGGGGGATCCGTAATCTGGTTAGTTCTGGGCTGGGCGGTGGATTTCCAATGCTCGCAGTCCGGGAACTGATATGGAAAGGCTGATACGGATTTGTTCTGCGACCTGTTCTGAGATGCACTGTGACTCTCCCAGAACTGCGACCTACTCCCTCGCGTCACGCCCCAGCGCCCCGGATCCTCCTCAGCCGCTGCACTGCTTTTTGGAGAATTGTGGCCTCCCCGAAGCCTTACCCTTGGCTTGACTTTTCTGGAAAACCTCGTGCACCCACTGCCGGCTCCGCCTCCCGGGCCAAGTGGGCGCGGCGCACCCAAGCCCCTGAGCGTCAGCGGCGGGGGCGGCCCCGGACCCGGGGTCTGGGCGGGCCGCGAGGGGGCGTGACGGGCCAGCGCGGTGGGCAGGTCCCGGCGGGGCGGGGCGGGGCGGGCCCGGAGGGGCGGGCCCAGGCCGCGGCTAGGCCCAGCCTGCCACAGGCCCGCCGCAGGCCCAGCGCGCCACCATGGTGCGACAGCGCCCGCCACCGCGGGGACCGCTGCAGCAGCACAGGCGACCCAGGCGGGACGGGGACCGACGTCGGGGCCTACGGGTGGTGGGCCCGTGAACCCCCGCGTCCCGACCCCCCCTCCTTGCCGGACCATGCGCGCCCCCAGCCGCCCCGGAGGCTGAGCCCGTCGCCCCGCTCCGCCGTCGCCCTGCCGGCCGCCCCCCATGGCCTTGCCGGGCTCCGAGGGCGCGGCTGACAGGCCGGTGTCCCCGGCCCGGGGCGCCCCCGCCGGCTCCGCGTCGTCGTCGTCCGCCTCCTCCGGCGGCTCGGCCTCCGCCCCGGCCGCGGCGGGAGCGGGGCTGTGGGCCGCTCTGTACGACTACGAGGCGCGCGGGGAGGACGAGCTGAGCCTGCGGCGCGGCCAGCTGGTGGAGGTGCTGTCCCAGGACGCCTCCGTGTCGGGCGACGAGGGCTGGTGGGCCGGCCAGGTGCAGCGGCGCCTGGGCATCTTCCCCGCCAACTACGTGGCGCCGTGCCGCCCGGCCGCCAGCCCCGCGCCGCCGCCGCCGCCGCCGCGGCCCGGCTCGCCGGTGCACATCGACTTCGAGCGGCTGGAGCTCAAGGAGCTCATCGGCGCCGGCGGCTTCGGGCAGGTGTACCGCGCCACCTGGCAGGGCCAGGAGGTGGCGGTGAAGGCGGCGCGGCGCGACCCGGAGCAGGACGCGGCGGCGGCGGCCGAGAGCGTGCGGCGGGAGGCGAGGCTCTTCGCCATGCTGCGGCACCCCAACATCATCGAGCTGCGCGGCGTGTGCCTGCAGCAGCCGCACCTCTGCCTGGTGCTCGAGTTCGCCCGCGGCGGAGCGCTCAACCGCGCGCTGGCCGCCGCCAACGCCGCCCCGGACCCGCGCGCGCCCGGTGCGCGCCGCGCGCGCCGCATCCCCCCGCACGTGCTGGTCAACTGGGCTGTGCAGATCGCGCGGGGCATGCTCTACCTGCACGAGGAGGCCGTCGTGTCCATCCTGCACCGGGACCTCAAGTCCAGCAACAGTAAGTGGGCCGGGGAGGTGGTGGGCGGGGAGGGGGGCGGGAGACGCAGCCTGGCTCGGCGGAGCCCACCGCGCGTGCCAGCCCTGGGCGGGCCCCCGGGCGTAGAACCAGGTGGAAGGAGGCTCCAGCAGCACCTCCTGAGCAGGCCTTTCGGGGCCCAGAGATCCCGCTAGACCTTGGTTACTTGCTTTGGGGCAGGTGACGCACTCACCTTGACTTCGTTTTGCTGCTTTTGGATGCCTTTTTTAAAAAGGCAGCTCTGTCTTGCTTGATGACTAAACAGTTGTTAAATAGCTGGATCTCCTGGAAACCCCACGGTGCCGTTTGGCCTTGAGGTACAATAAGTGGCTCATTTTATGGAACTGCAAACCGGGGCCTCATAACCTGGGGAACCCATGGCCCTCCTTGTCGGCTTCATCAAACTCCTCCTTTCCTTCCGCTTTACGAGTGCTGAATTGAAGTCGCTCTTTACCACTTTGAATATGGCTTCGTGTCCTTTGACAGTTTCCAAAGAGTTTCATTCAGACGTCTCTGCACAGAAAGTGGGATTTTATCATTGGTTTGGTAGCTTGAGTGTTGATGACAGGTCTCCAGAAAATAAACACCGGTTTGTGCCATCATGCACGTTTAGGCTACCAGCAAGCGCGTTGTCCTTGCACACGTACTTGAAATCTTGAAGACCTGGCCTGTGTCCTTTACTTTGTTTATAAATCAAGATGGATTTTTCTAGCTGTCCATAGAGAACTGACAAATGGGCTAACCCCGAATCCTGTGAAATTTCACCTTATAAAACTGGGAATGGGATCGCTGTTGAAACTTGGTTCTTTAGCATTGAAGATCCCGTCATATTCTTAGGATGGGATGAAATCTTGTGAAAGATTAAAGATGCAGCCAGAACTGGCATTGGCCTACCGCAGCCGCCTGTCTTTCAACCTGGTAAAACCTGCTGGGACAGGCGCTAACCCAAACGGAAACATTGTCCTTCCCCAAGTCTGCAGAAAAAAGAGTGACAGGAAGAAATGATGTATTTGTTTCATGTGTGTGGATTCTTTTTCCTATTCAGAATTCTTCCGCACTGAAAGTTATTTGAAAATGACGAATATCCGACTTTCATTATGGGAATCAGACTATTTAAAGTGTTGGTACCTGCAGGCAAGCATTGGATAGTTTGTTTTAGTTTTTGTTTTTTTTTTTTTTAGGACTCCTGCCAACCCCCGATACAAATTATAGTCTTATAGTTTGCAACTACTCAAGTGTCAGAAGCAAATTCAAACAAGATATGGCATAGAAAAATGGCAGTGGTCTTGTGTTCTGAGTTTGGACAGAGGTCACATGGAGGACCTAGGATTATTTACTTTTGGACTACATGTTACAGTAAAGACAACACAATTTTCAATGTACTTACTTTTGTAAATGCTTCAAACCTGACAGCGTTCACTACCAGTTGGTGCTTATTTCCTGGAATATGCTTTCCTTGAAGGATAGATAGGTCTAACCTGCTGCAGAACAAGGTGTGTGTGCACAGTCTGTGGGTTCCATAAGTTCTCTCCTCCGTGATGTCCTGCAAGTCCTTATCTGCTGGTTATTTTCTGCAAAACCTGGTGTTTTAAGGACAGCAAAAAAGAACATCATTGCTTGCTCTGCCTGGGCATTTGCTGCAGTTCTGTGATACACGTGGAACCTGCCATTCTACAGGCTTACTTACCCTGTTGAAGGGCGTCAGTTACCAACGCAGGCAAATAGTTTGGGTTAGGTTGATCCTTAGACCAAAAAAGTAAAGGGCCTGTAACTATTACTTTGCATTATCCTTAGTTTGTCTTGTCTTGTTGGATGGTGATAATGCTTGAGGTCTTCATGAATCTGTTCATAAAGGTAGAGTACGTTTGCTAGTATTTGTCAAAGCATAGATGGGGAGAATAATCCATGTTCCAATCACCAACCTTTTTATATGAATTAAAATCTTTCATAGAGCTAATACTATTAAGTAGTAAAAAGAAATAACATGACCCTGGAATAATAACATGGTTAAGTGGTTTTTAATGACAGCAGGAAACTTGAACAGTGGCACATAGACTCCTGCACAGGAGTGGATGTATCATTTGGACGTGGTTATATGCTGCAACTTAGTTTTTGAAAGCATTTTCACTCTCAGAATAAATTGCCAAACTTCCTGGAGCATTTTAATTTCTGTAACTGTCAGGCAACGCTGTCTTTGCTTTAAATTGTTGTACTTTGAAAAAGATGTGATTGGCTTGGTCGTTAGCCTAGCCAAGTACTTGTTACAGTAGGACCATTGCTATAGTTTTTAAATTACTATAATGTGGATATTTTTAATAGGTCCCAAAATGTGCAAATCACAGTGCCTAGCACATTGCCTTATCCTCACTTTCTGGTCTTATTTATTCAATGAATAAATGCAGATACTTTGGGAATTCTCTTGTGATCTGTGAAGCCATAACTTTTTTTTTTTTTAAGTTTATTTACTTTGAAAGAGAAAGAGAGAGCATGAGCACAAGCAGGGTAGGGGGAGAGAGAGAGAGAGAGAGAGAGAGAGAGAGAGAGAATCCCAAGCAGGCTCTGCACTATCAGCATGGAGCCCAGTGCGGGGCTCAAACTCACAAATCACGAGATCATGACTTGAGCCAAAACCAAGAGTTTAACTGACTGAGCCACTCAGGCACCCCTGAAGCCATAACTTCTTGTTCAGACGTTTGAGTGTTCTCAAACGTGAAATTCTATTACAGTGTGTTTTGTTTGAATTTATTGGTTATTTGCTAATGGTGGTAGTGAGTTAATGATAATGTAAACAAGGTTTTAAAAATCAATATTGAATTTTATCTTCATTCTGGAGCCTACAAAGAGCCAGTGTAAAACTACCTGGAACCAAGTTAGTTGAAATTATTGTTTAAAACAAATGTTTAAATTTGTCATAGGAAGATATGGCTTTTGTTTGGTATTTTTTCTTTCCTCTTTTCTCATTGGTCTTTTTAAGTTTTATCATATATTTGAGGTGGGGTTTATGTTGAAATCATAGCTGTGTTGTGTTGGAATCAACTACTTTGTTCCTTTTCTAACAGCCAAAGATTGAAAGTTGAGCCAAATTTAGCGCGTTTTAAGCATCATTTATGTTGTTAAAACATGCTAGGCCCTGTCACTCCTGGGGTGCAAAGCGTGTAGAAAATGCCTTGCCAAGTCTGTATGCAACAACTAGAGAACAGTATGAGGCAACATGGGGTTCCTATGAACTTGGCCAGTTTTCCACCCATGCAGAGAAGGGAGAAAAATCATTGAGCGTTTATTCAGTAAACCTTGAGCCCTCCCCCTCCCCTTCCCCAGTCACTACTGGGCCCTAGGGACACAGTGGCAAACCCGATGACAATATCCCTGCTGGCACAGGACGCAGCCTAGCGAGAAAGAAAGACGGTAGCCATGCAGTGGCAAATGTGAGTGAGTACGGTCAAGAGGATTAAGCATGGTGATAGCAGGCAGTGATGGGGCGGAGGGGGAGGGTGTCACTCAGACAGGTGGTCCAGGGAAGCCACTCTGAGGAGTGACACAGAGACGTGGGTGAGGAGGAAGCATGAGTCAAGCAAAGATCCAGGCAAAGGGAGATTGAAGCAGCCCTGAGCCTCCCTTCCCAGGGAGAGGGGGGAAGACCAGAAGGCTGAGGCCGAGGGTCGAGCAGGGGTAGGCATGGTGGGGCTTGCGGCCGTGACCCATGGGGGGGTTCCGCTCTGAGTGCTGACTGTCTGGAGCCTGGAAGCATTCTGTGCAGAGGAGTGTTGGGATCGGATGGTGTGTTTACAGGATGACTCTCGCTGCTGTGGAGAACGGACTTGAAATTGGCCTACGCGGAGGCTGTGGAGGTTGCTCCTGCCAAAGAAGGCATTGGTTTCACCCAATGGAAGTCGTTTTCAGGGAAGTTACCAAGGAGGAGTGGAGACAAACTAGTACAGTACACGAATCACTGAGGATTGCTTGAATTATTGGGATTGAGTCTGTGTTTTGTTTATTCTGGCGTGATTCAGGATTGAAGACAAGATTATGTGGCATAATTTATGTCTGTCGGTTCGTTTTTTAATACTGCTTACCGAGTTGTGGTGGTGGTGCTCTTAGCAGAAAACAAATATCTCGTGAGAAACTGAGCCACAGATTTTGGTAGCTACTTGCTTTTATACTTTTCATTTCAGTGATTTTTTTTATCCTGATCTTTTTTTTTTTTTTTTTTTCTTTTGTGGGGACATTTTTTTTTTTTTTTTTTTCAGTGGCATTTTCTATTATATAATAACTGATAATAAAGTTTTTTACCAAGGGCAATTTAGAGCTCTCCCTAAAACAAACTACAAAAGGAATTTTTTTCTTTTCTTTCTTTTTTTTTTTTAGTTTTTCTTATTAGTACGGTGTAAATAAAGGAACTATTTGAGAAAATTATAGGAACTGTCATCTCCAGATAAGGTGCTTAAATAGCTCATCAGAGTGATTTGGAGGAGCTATTAATTACGCTATTATCAGTTAAAAGACACGCATCTTCTTCCTTCTCTCGTCTGTTCTTTTATTCCAGACGTGTAGCTTCATGCCACAGCCTCCTTCTACTCCAAGGGGCGCAGGAAGATGAGTACAGATACCCCAGTGGTGGCAAGGGCTAATCTCATTCTGAAACAAACAAAAAAAAAAAACCAGGTAAAGGATATATTTTTAGAACAATAGCAATGATGAAGGGTCCCCACATCTTCCCCTACCATTTTCAGACTTGCATATTAAAAATAACTAGGCCATGGGGCGCCTGGGTGGCTCAGTCGGTTGAGCATCCAACTCCAGCTCACGCCATGATCTCACAATTCGTGAGTTCGAGCCCCATGTCGGGCTCTGTGCTGTCAGCAATGAGCCTGGAGTCTGCTTTTGGATTCTGTGTCTCCCTCTCTCTGCCCCTTCCCCGCTCATGCTGTCTTTCTTTGTCTCTCAAAAATGAATAAACGTTAAAAAAAATTTTTTTTTTAATAAAAAAAATAACTAGGCCAGCACTCATTTTTTTATAGCTGTTAGGGTTGTGGGGGGGCTGTCAGGTATTTGGTTCTGGATCATGCAGGCTGACTCCACTCTATGCATCTGATCAGATCATGCTTGTAGTCGTTGTCAAGTGGATCAAAGCCTAGTGAAGGAAAGAAGAGAAGGGAAGACCACTCCATCCATTTCAGAAGGTGTCTGAAAGCCCTGTTTGCACTCAAGGGTTGAACTTCTCCAGGACAGCGTAGCTACTGGCGGGAGCATTGCCTTCCACCTCTGTCAGACCTGGGTTCGATTATCAGTGTTGTCATTTAGGAGCCGTGTGACCTTGGGCAAGTTGTATAACCTCATTGAGCCTGAATTTCTAGATTTCTGATACGGTCTGCTGAATTCCTCTCTTGGATGCAGACAGAGTCCTGGAGAGGAAATCTGTTTGATGTTTCTTTTACTCATCAAAGGCGTTTGTGGAAAAACTGGCATGAAAACAAAGGACATTTTTAGGGAACCAAGGGTAGTCAGGTGCAGCTAGAATGAAGGGCAGTCAAGGAGTTTCGTGGGAAGGAAACAGGCATTCAGCACGTGGCCAGCAGTGAGTGAGGGCCTTGAACGCCATACTAACATGTATAGACTAACAAGAGGCAGCCATTAAAAGTTTTCAGGAAGAACGTGGTCTGGTCGGCTGAAAGGTTAACATTTGTACGGAAAAAAGAAACACGAGCCTGGGATAATTTGCTTTATGACTGTCCTATCCTAGCTTATCAGCAGGGCAGTAAAAATTAAAATACTTAGACACTGGTTTGACGTAAATTGTTTATCATTTATGACTGGAGCCTGGTTTTTATAATCACTGTTTATTTGGTGAGTTAGTTGAGAGCATTTTCTGTCTCTGATTCACTAGAGTTAGGAAATAGTGACCAGATTTACCATGCCAGGCTGATGATTTTCATTCCAAGTGTCAGTGACTGTCCCCAAACCCTCCCCAGCCTTGAGGAGCTCCCAAAAGGTGAAACACCTCAGTAAGGAATGTCAGGGGGCAGAGCAAGGGTTCCTACACAGGCTGGCAGAACTGTGCTGGTTTTATTTGGGAGCCTGAAGCAGATTTTTACAGTTGACTTCCAATCAGTATGAATTTAGTTATTTTTAAAAATTCATCTTGGGGTGCCTGGGTGGCTCAGTCATTTGGGTGTCTGACTTCAGCTCAAGTCATGATCTCGCGGTCAGTGAGACTGTGCTAACAGCTCAGAGCCTGGAACCTGCTTCAGATTCTGCGTCTCCCTCTGTCTCTCTGCTCCTCCCCCACTCGTGCTGTCTCTCTCTGTCTCTCAAAAATGAATAAATGTTAAAAAAAATTTTTTTTTAAATTCATCTCTCTTGGGGCGCCTGGGTGGCTTAGTCAGTTAAGCGTCTGACTTCAGCTCAGGTCATGATCTCCTGATCCGTGGGTTCGAGCCCCACATCAGGCTCTGTGCTGCAGCCTGGAGCCTGCTTCAGATTCTGTGTCTTCCTTCCTCTCTGCCCTTCTCCCACTTATGCTCTGTCTCTCAAAAATGAATAAATGTTAAAAAATTTTTAAATCATCTCTCTCAAATGCTGCTTCATCTCAAGTGCTTTAACTAAGCAATGGCCCTGGGGCATCTCAGTGGCTCAGTTGGTTAGGCGTCTGACTTCAGCTCAAGTCGTGATCTCAGAGTTCGTGAGTTTGAGCCCCACGTCGGGCTCTGTGCTGAAGCTCAGAGCCTAGAGCCTGCTTCAGATTCTGTGTCTCCCTGTCTCTCTGCCCCTCCCCCGCTGATTCTCTCCCCCTCTCTCTCTCTCTCTCTCTCTCTCTCTCTCTCTCTCTCTCTGTCAAAAATGAATAAACGTTAAAAAAAACAAAACAAAAAAACCACCTAAGCAATGGCCGTAATAGGAACGATGGCTCACACTTATCTAATGCATCCAAAGTACTGGCACTGCCCAAACCTGATTCTCATTTATGCCTCACAGCAACCTTTTGACTGTCCCCATTTTACAGATGAAGAAACTGAAGCCAGGGTTTACTTGCCTTTGTCAAGGTCCCTTGTTGAATCCAGAGCCTCTGATCCCAGAACTTGAGCATTTATCTTCTCCATCTACTGCCTGGATGAACAGTTCTCAAATGTTTATCATCAGGACCCCAAAGAGCTGTTGTTTACGTGGGTTATAGCTACTGATATTTACCAAGTTAGAAACCTGAAATGATAAACTTAAAAATATTTAATAATAGGGGCGCTTGGGTGGCTCAGTCGGTTAGGTGTCCAACTCCGGCTCAGGTCATGATCTCATGGCTCGCGAGTTCGGGTCCCGTGTTGGGCTCTGTGCTGACAGCTCGGAGCCTGCAGCCTGCTTTGGATTCTGTGTCTCCCTCTGCCTCTGCCTCTCCCTCTCCCCTGCTTGTGTTCTGTCTCTCTGTCTCTCAAAAATAAACATTAAATTAAAAAAAAATATTTAATAATAGAAGAATAGCATACCCATTACATAAAGCATTTTTAATGCGGGGGAGGGACCTCTTATTTTCCAAGACAAACTGAGAAAGGAGAGAGCGGCATTGTTTTACGCTTTGGAAGCCACTTTGTGGCTTCTGCAATCTCTTGCCACCGTGAGGATGCCCAGGGACCCCTGGGCCATACTTTGAGACCCTCTAGGCCAGACGATCGGTTCTGTTGGTAACGAATGGCACTCTGGAGCAGCTGTTCGTACACCAAATGTGGTATCGGAAGCTCCTTGTGAGCTTTTTTTTTTTTTTTTTTTTCAACGTTTTTTATTTATTTTTGGGACAGAGAGACAGAGCATGAATGGGGGAGGGGCAGAGAGAGAGGGAGACACAGAATCAGAAACAGGCTCCAGGCTCCGAGCCATCAGCCCAGAGCCTGACGCGGGGCTCGAACTCACAGACCGTGAGATCGTGACCTGGCTGAAGTCGGACGCTTAACCGACTGCGCCACCCGGGCGCCCCTCCTTGTGAGCTTTTAAAAAGTAAAATCCCTGGTCTCGTTTTTGGATATTCTGATTTAGTTGACCGTAGTCGGGAACAAGCAATGAATTTTCTTCTACCATTTTATTTCAAACATCTTGAAATACGCAATTGAAGGAACTTTAAGCGAGCATTTATACACTCTCCTGCCATTAATGTTTTGCTAACTTGCTTTAACACAAATTTAACTCTGTCCATTCATTAATCAATCTGGGCTTTCGATGCAGCAATATGTTTTTTAAAAGGCTTCTGGATGATTTCAATGCGGCACCAAGTTCGGAAATTGTTCTCCGGGCCAGATTTGTGGGTTCCTTCTTGGTGGTTTTCTGGGTTGATCTATAAATTCTTCCATGAATACACACTACATCTCAAGTCCAGTTCACTGTCTGATGAAATTGGATGGTTGGTCATAGAGGACACCGGGTGAGAGTCTGGGTGTCTTCTTCTGGGCTTGTGTCTCTGGGGAAAGGAATATCTTTAAGCATTTGGCCTTTGACGTTGGGTGACAAATAGTGTCCTTGTGGTGTCGGAGGTCTGCACCCTGACTCCACGGCTCACCAACTGTGGGCTCACGGGCACTGACTTCCTGAATAGGGTGATGTGAGGATAAAGCGAGATAGTGTACTCCTGGGGTCGGCGCCCTTTTCCTGTGAAGCCCCAGACAGTAAATACTTAAGGTCTCTGTTGCAGTTGGTCAGCTCTGCTGTTGTAGCTGAAAGCATCCACAGACAGTATGTAAACAAATGAGTGTGGCTGTGTTCCAATAAAACTTTATTTACAAAGTAGACATTGGGCTGTCTACATGGGCTGGACTTGGCCCGTGGGGTGTAGTTTGCTGACTCCTGGCATATGTCAAAGCGTTGAGGAAGTAAGCTGTAAGACACAGTCTAAGTGTAAGCTGGCGAGGAGACTCGTTTTTGTATGTTACTTGGAAAGACTTTGAGTGCTTTAAATACTTCCCAAAGTTGTTGTGCGTGAACTCCTTGATGCCTAAAAGTTTTCTACAGCCTCAACATCATTATTAGTCATTCTGCGGTGTAGAGTATCGTGTAGTCATGTATTTATTCATCTTGGGGGGGGGGTCTTTTTGATTTGGCTGATTTGCTTGATTGGGACGAGCCAGCAGCAGGAGGACACAGTCTGGAGCTTTGTTCTCTGTACAGGTGCTGCCATCTGCGTGCCGTGGCAGCTCTGCTTGCAACTTGGGTTGATAAGTTGAGGGTCAAGGAGGAGGCACGAAGAACTGTGTTGCTATTGTAACCGTTTCACCACCGGGTTTCATTCCTAGTCCAGTTCTCTAAGCTATTGGCCAAAGACCAAATCACGTGCCATCTGGGGGAGAGTCTTGACCGCACGCAGGAATGTTTGAGTTCTTCCTGGCATAAGGTGATTTGAAGGAGCGCATTGGGTTTCTGCTTTTCTGCAAACGTTGAATCCAATAGTATGAGATATGTGACTTTCTGTTCACTGATATGTCAGTGTAGCATATGGTGGAAGAATTCCTCCCTCCGTTTGCTTTGTCACCTACTTTGTGAAAAGACCAAGGTGACACAAATACTGAGCTCGATTTTCACACAATGAAATGTAGGAAGTTTTCTCATTCAAACTGAGTATCGTATGTGTCCAGGAAAGGGGCTGTACGGTGGCTTTTGGATTGGGCGCCAGAGCAATGAGAAACTCTATTTTCGCTGACCACATCTGCATCTTCTTTATAGAAGTCCATCTTGTATTCAGTAAGCTAATGCACTCTTTTATGCAGCAGTTATTTATTGGTTGTGGACTCTATGCCAGGAACTTTCCGAGAGGCTCTTGGTGTTCAATAGTGAGCAAAGCAGGAACGCATTCCTCCACTCCTGGAACTTCCATTCCAGTAAAACAACGCAGATGTTAAATAATAAATCATAAAGGATGTAGCATGCTGGAGAGTTGATAAACCTCAGTTTGAAGAGGGTGAATCTGTTGAGGTGAGAGGTTGAAGTTTTAGGTTGGATGGGTAAGGAAGGCCTTCCAGAAAAGGTGGGTTATCGGGAAAACCTGAAAAAGTGAGGAAACGGGCCATCTGGAAAAGAATACTCTCACAGAGGGAACAGAGCCTGCAAAATCCCTAAAGCAGGAGGCCAGTGTGGCAGGAGAGGACTGGAGCAGAACAGTAGGTCGTGAGGGGGTGGCGACAGGGTCGTGTAGGTCTCCCAAGACCTTTGACTTTACTATGACCCTGGAGGGTTTCTAACTGAGAATTGGGATCTGACTCATCTTGTAACAGGACCTCACTGGCTGCAGCTTTGAGAACAGATCGAAGGGAAACCAGGGCAGAGGTAAATACTTGGGAGTCATCCGCATGGAAATGGTATTTAAAGCCCTGAGGTGGGCTGAAATTATCTGGGGAGTGAGTAGATAGAAGGACCACAGATCCAAGACCCTAGTCCTGGAGGTCTGCAGTAATTAGAGATCGGGGAGATGAGCAGGAACCAGAAAAAGGAGCGGCTGGCAAAGAAAGGGAGCCCCAGGGAGCGGGGGATGCGCCGGAGGTCAGCGAAGAACACGTTTCAGAGGAGGACCATCAACCGTGTCAAATGCTGCAGACGGATAGGAATTCAAATAACCGTCCTGTTGTAATTCTCTGTAGAACAGTCTTCCTTTCCTAACACTGTTCCAGGAGTGTGGAGGTTGACTTGGTTTTCTGCGGTAGCAGCTGACCTCACGTGAGAAAGCTTGTAACAGTTCATCTCCCTCACATTCATTTTCCCCCCATACACTAGGTAGCTGTTCATTTAACAAATACCTACCGAGCATATAAAAATGCCAGTTGCTGTGTGTGCAGCATAAGTAAGTAAGTAAATAAATAAATAAATAAATAAATAAGGTGAACCAGGTGTAAATTCTACCCTCCAGTCACTTATAATATCATCAGAGAGAGGAGAGGGACAAGTACGAGAAGACCTTAAGTGTAACGAGAGCGGCACTAGAAAGTAGAAACTTCTAGCTGAGGTCTTGCAGGAAGAACCCAAAGGCCGTTATTTACTGACTCCTGTGCGATCTGAGCAGGAGAGTGAGGGAGTTGTGCTTTTTTTTTTTTTCTTGCTTTTTTTTTAGAGAAGGGAATTGGAGATTCCAAAAGGGTTATAGACTTGGAAGTGGTCTCCCAGTGGAAGGCAGTGCTGGTGCCCTGATGCTTATGCAAAAAGTGGGGTGCCTGCCCCGTGTGGTTTTTATGGAGGGGAGGAGGGGAGGGCATTCCGTACAGCAGGTGCTAGGGTGCTGTGCTGTGTTTTCCAGAGGTGGGCACCAGTGCCCAGAATTGTTAGGATGCGGGGTTCATTTTAGAGGGCACCAGAAGAACTGGAAAGGTCAGATGAGGTCCAGAGGGGGCTTGAAGGCCAGGGGGAAATTTTAGATTTGCCTCTGCAGATCTAGGAGTGGCTGAGTGGTGTGTGTGTTGGGGGAGGCGACAAGGTGCCAGTGGGGGAATAGATGGAAAGAAATGTGTGCAGATGTGGTCCTACTTGGTAAGCTTAGAAAGTCATCACTTAATCCCTCATAGACGGTTGGTTTCGGACTTGAAATTCTCAGTCACCTTCCCTAGGCTGACAGAAGCAATGTGTATTAATGCTATATTCTTTCACACTTTGCTTTTGTCAACCTGTTCTCTTTCTTAGGACTTTTGTTTTGATTCTACATTTCTAGTTAAAGATTAATTGAGACTACCCCATTTGGCTCAAATGGAATTTGGACACAGCAATCCCATAAGTGGTGAGAGAACAGAATGGATACAGTGTAATTGCTTTTAAAAAAATATACATTATATGCGATAATTCCGAAAATAGCAATGTGAAACTTCAAAGGAGCCGGAAAAAATCAAGTGCCTCATGGTCGAATAAGTAGAGTAAGTACAAGGTTGTAAAGGCTGATTGTTCACGAACAGGGCTAACAAGGGTCAAAAATCTTCACTCAAGTCTCACAAAAGGGGGCTCAAACGCTCGTCGCTAGGTTACTAACAAGAATTTGCCATTTCTGGGGCCAAAATGTATTCGCCTGGTCCGTACATTCTTCTGGCGGCTGGCTGGTGTGCTCCAGACCCTTCCCGGGGCATGGCAGGAAGCGGAAGCTGGCCGCCGACCTTGAGGCCTTAGGCTGAAACCTGGCCAGGTGCCCGAGTCCACCTGTCGGGACACTGGCTATTTTTGGTTTCGGTCACTTTGCCCAAAAGATAAGGAATTTCAGGAATTCTGCTGCACACCTCTGAAACAGAATCCAGAACAATGGGCCTTTCATGGAAGTCTAAACGTTTGACATTCAGAATGTTATTTTAACTTGTTTTCTGTTCAGAGTGTGGAGGCACTTAGCTCCCGTGGAGACTTTGGACTGGAGGCCGGGTGGGGGGAGGTGCCCTCAAACCTTCACTACAGAGGCTGCTCAGGGCACATTCAGCCCTGACATTTACTTAGAATGCAATCAGTTTTAAATTCTTAATTTTTTTGACATTTTATTTAATTTTGAGAGAGAGAGACAGAGCACAACTCGGGGAGGGGCAGAGAGAGAGGGAGACAGAGAATCCGAAGCAGGCTCCAGGCTCCGAGCTGTCAGCACAGAGCCCGACAGGGGGCTCGAACCCACGAACCACGAGATCATGACCTGAGTGGAAGTTGGAAGCTTAACTGACTGAGCCACCCAGTGGCCCCTAAATATTTTGTTTTTGGTTCTCACTGTTCTGTTTTCAGTTATTCTCAAGGGTTGCCAAGCTTTCCCTGGGGTCTGGGAAGGTACAATCATCTTTATGCCCGTTTTCATCAGTGCTCCCTTGTGCCTTCCAATGTGGATGTTTGTAAAAGTGAAGACGTGTGTGAAAATGTCTTAGAAGCCAATGTTTTATAGAACTGCAAGCCATTTTGATTATTAATTTGGGGTCTTTTTGGTGCTAAGAATAACCATTGTTTAAAAGTGAAATTAGTGGTATTAGAAGCAGAAAAATGAAATACTGCTGATAAAGTAACTGACTAACTTGGTTTTTGGTTTGTTTCTGTGGTTGAAGTATTTAGGGTTTTAAGGGATCCGATATTTATTTTTCTTGATATTCGTGGGGAATAAGGACTGAGAAGTAAATATACCCTAAGCTGATGTGGGAGGAAGGAAAATTAAAAAACCCATCTCTTAAGCAGTCTACAAAATGAAATTTCTGGTTGTTTTGCCCCCTTCTTACAACCGGTAGCTTTCTCAGTAGAAGCTTTCGCAGAAGACTGGGGAAGTAGCCCACAGACAGAACCTGAGATCTGGCCCTGTGTTGTAGGCGCGTGCTCTTGGATAACATTTCTAGACTGTACACTCGGGATAATGATTCCCACTCCCTAGAATAGTGTAGAGATGAACTGACTCTACATAGGAGAGGCTCTGTAAATGGTAGGCAATTTTCTTCGTATTAGCACTGGTGATAATTATCATTAATATCAGCTAGTCCATTGAGCATTCAATGTAGAGGGTACTTTGTTAGGTGACATTGGGGGATACAAGGGAAATCTATAAAATTCATTTCCTAGGATTAAGTAGCTTTGCACGTAAGTTAGGGCCATAAGTCTCAGGTGAAAAGATAATGGGCAGAAGAACATGATATGTGGATAATGGATGATTGGAAAGATGAAATGGTCATTATCTTGTAGGATGCTCTAGAAGGTTTTCCTCCGGAAGCTGGACCTTGAGAATAGGTACAGTCTAGATGGACAGAAGGAATAAGAGGCTATATTCCAAACAGAAGGGAGTCTCTCCCCCACCCTTCCATCCTTCACTATATAGTACAACATCGAATTTAAAAGTAGGGAAAATGGTAGAATTTTGGTCTTGCTGCTCACCGTCAGGTCATGATCTCATGATTCATGAGTTAGAGCCCCGCACCGGGCTCTCTGCTGTCAGCGCGGAGCCCACTTGGGATCCTCTGTCCCCCCACCAGCCCCGCCCCGCCCCTCCCCCCTCACACCTGCTCTCGCGCTCTCTCTCTCTCTCTCTCTCTCTCTCCCCCCCTCCCCCCTCCTCTCTCCCAAAAATAAAAGCCCTTAAAAAAAATAAATCTAGTGTTGGCTCTCTCCATTTGCATGAACTCTTTGACTTTTAGGACTGTTTAATTTTGTAAACATTTGATGATATGCAGATAAAATGCAAATCCACTGCAAAGTGAAATCTCAAGTCTTGAAAAAGAGTCGAGGTTCCCTGAAGTCCATGAAGGTGATTTTGAAAAACTTACTAAAAACATTTTCAAACCCATTGATAAAGGCTGTGTGTGTGTGTGTGTGTGTGTGTGTGTGATCTTTACAATATGTTCCAGTGGTCTTAGCATCTGACGTTCTCATCTCTTGCTTATTGCGACCTTATGGTGTACCTACTGCCCCCATTCCCATGACAGGCAAAGAAACAAAAGTGCAGACTCCAAAGCAAGCAGTCTGGTCCTAGAGTGTGCACGTTCTTCCTCGCTGTGCCAGACCGCCTCCACCGAGATCTGTTGATAATTAGCCACTGATAGGAAATCAGAAAGAAAAGAATGGTCACCTGAATGGAGAGAGATTTCTAAAGGATAAAGGAAGCTCTTGTGAAAAATTGATAAAAGCTGTCATCTGAGCTATGTGGTTAGTAGTCAGGAGTGTGTTTCCCTGGGTCAGACTGCTGGAGCTTTGCTGCTCCTTTAGCCACCTGACAGATTACCCAACACCTGTGTCTCAGCCTCCTTATCTATAAAGTACGGATAATAAATAGATTCTACCCATTGCACTGCGGGTGTGGATTTTATGATTAAAATACCCGTAAATGAATCTGACGAATAGAAGGTACTTGGTAGACGTTCGTTGTTCTTGTAACTGTTTGGGAAAATGGTCCTCTTTATGATCATGTTCTACAAATCAAAAAAGAAGAATGTCTTATGCTGGTCTCCGGTGTTGTTTGGATAGTTGATTCTAAAAGACCTCCATACATACTTGTTTTACATTTATCCCTTTAAGAGTTAGCACATGGTTGCAACAATGTTACACAAATGTCCTTTTTTTAAAAAAAAGATGAAATGGAATTATTTTCATTTTGGTTTTCAAGGTAAAACCTGAGTAACAATTCCCCCCCCACCATGCCCTGTTTACTCTGAAATTTGATTACTGTTTAAATGGATTCGTTCTGTTGCTTTGTTGTTGTTTTTTTTTTTTAACACTAATTATCCTCTGATAAGGCCCATCTCTTGGGATTTTTGTGAGGCTTGAATGAAGCAATGGATGTGTGCAAGCTGTATGGGAAAACTCAGCACTTGTTAGGGACTCTCTTATTTGTTGTTACTTCTGTTAGGCGGGAAGGGCACCTGCAAAGGGCAACTATAACAATGTGCGTGTTTTGTTCATCTGTAAACGTGAAGCACCTGCCTTGAAGAAGACCAGACGCGGTGTAGATAACATGAGTATGAATGTGAATTGAGCGTGTCTGTCCCCCTCTTCCTCTTCTCCCTCCCAACTTTCTCTCTGTCTCTCACTCCCTCTCTTTTCTTTCACTCCCTAACTCACACACTCGCTCTCTCAGAGCTAGTAGTCTAAGTGGAGAAGTCAGAGGTGGAAACAAATATTTCTAGTACCCTGTGTTTTATAAGGGCCGTAATAGAAACACAAGGTTCGTGTGAGTAAGGGTGGGGGAGTAATTTTCTTTTGCTTAGAGGTATTTGGAAGGTTCCACCAAGAGGACACTGTGGGGGCTGGATGAGGAGTGTAAGTGGAGGAAACACATACAGAGGAAGATGATGTCGTCTGAAAGGTAGGTTGCTGTGCAGAGGTGGAGCTCTGGTGGCCCACATGTTGGAGTGTGGACATCATCTCTGAGGCATCGGGAATCACGGGAGTTGGTTTTTGCTTTTTGCTTTTTGTGTAATGCAGGTTTACCACCCTGTAACTTACATACAGTAAAACTCACCCTCTGAAGGAGTTCAGTTTGCTGAGTTTTGACAAATGTGTATAATCCTGTAACAACGACCACCCCCACCACCAAGATACAGAATTGGCATGACCCCAAAAAGTTCTCTTGTGGAGCTTAGCAGTGAAGCCTATGCCATCAGCCTCCGCAGGCACGGATCTGATTTCTGTCCCTTTTCCAGAATACGAATGGAATCATAGTATGTCACCTTTCATGTCCAACTGCTTTCACTTGGCGTGACGGTTTTGAGATTCATCCACGTTGTTGCCTATATTGGGAGTTTGTGTGCGGAAGGTTTAAAAATAAAGGAATGCTATATATAACACTTTAGGAAGGTGAATCTGCTGGTAGATGCATTATCCTGGCCGGTTAGGACGATTGTAATTCTGTGGCAGGGGAATTGGAGAAGGTGGGGGGTGGAGGGGGTGCTTTGGAAAAAGACCAGTGGAGCTACAAGGCAGATTGCAGGTTTTTAAGGAATGAGATAAGTTAGCAAAAACAGTAGGTTTAAACTCTTCCCCTTGTAGCAGATGGGAAGGAGGAACCGGGTAAGCAGCTACATTAGTGTCGCGTGGAAAACCTCAGGAACGTTTCTGCATGGGTATAGGCAGAGGGAAATCAAGCAGGGGGAGAGAAGAAGCCCAGGTTCTTCAAAGGGCAGGGTGTGCGGGGTGCAGGTGGGGAGAGACTGAGCAGCATGTTTGTTTCAGCTACTGTTACACGAGAGCTCAGGGGCCGACTCTGGCAGTGACCTCAGCTCCTGGAAGTTGCTCTGTACATTCTGTATGTTGACAGGAGGCTGAGGGCTAGGAAAAGCAGCATCTGCATAATATTCATCTCAAGCTTTTACTTTTTGCTCTATTTTGAGCTTCAGTAAAGCAACACAGTTCATCAAGTATCTTTAGGAGTTAAAAACCTGTAAGCATTTTGCAAATTTACTATAAGATAGTGTTTGCTAGTAACGATTTAGGGTGACAGTCCATCTGTTTGCTGTGTTTTTTAATACATTCAGTAGATGGGGCACCTGGGTGGCTCAGTCGGTTGAGCGTCTGACTTCGGCTCAGGTCATGATCTCGCAGTCCATGAGTTTGAGACCCGGCTCAGGCTCTGTGCTGACAGCTCGGAGCCTGGAGCCTGCTTCAAATTCTGTGTCTCCCTCTCTCTCTGCCACCCCCCCCCCCGCCCCCCGACTCATGCTGTGTGTCAAAAATAAATAAAAACATTAAAAAAATTTTTTAAAACATTCAGTAGAGGCTCTGCCTTTAGATCAGGACCTACCTTCTAGGAAGAAAACAGTGTATTCTTTTCTTAACGGGGGCGGTTGGGGGGGGGGGGCGGAACTCACAGACTTCTGATCCTGTGATACCTCAGTAAATGTTTCTTGCCCCTAGAAATCATTTACTTTCTCATAAAAGGAAACATTCATAAAGAGTGCTAAGCTGTGTTGTGCCTGTGGATTAAAAAAATAAACAACTTGTCACTGCAGGCACTAATGAGCCAGTAAAGGTTATGACATAGGTGATGGAAGTAAGGCAAGGTGGTAAAATACAAGCCCATTTCTCACTTATCTTCCAGCTGCGGTGAAGGTTGTATCTTCAATACCAAAGAAACATTGGGATCAGAAAATTAGAAGAATGTGAAAATACTCCACCTTTGATTCTTTTGATTCTTTTTTTTTTTCTTTTTTTTTTAAGTTTTGCTGCTCGAGAAGATAGAGCATGACAACATCTGCAATAAAACGTTGAAGATCACAGACTTCGGGTTAGCGAGAGAATGGCACAGGACTACCAAAATGAGCGCCGCGGGCACTTACGCTTGGATGGCCCCGGAAGTCATCAAGTCCTCCTTGTTTTCTAAGGGAAGTGACATCTGGAGGTGAGCACCAGGTCTTGCGCGATCGCAGACGTCTGCAGAAACTGGTTGGTATGCTTCCTTTAAATGAGTCCCAAAGTATTCAGCACCTGAGCATAACAGAGAACACAGGCCTTTTTTGAAGATTTCATGGTTTGGGTCAAGATGTAATCACAACAGAACAGGTAACTTGAGGTTTTTTATCGTCATGACTTCATAACTTGGTAGGAGAACCTTCTCGTTAAATCCGAGGTTTGATTAAAACTGATTATAACTTGAACTAATAGTAATGCCTAGATTTTGTAAGGCTCGTCAGTAAAGAATAGTATATTGTTACTTTTTTTTTTAAGTAAAATTTTGATTTCTCATGATTTACAGACAAGAGTAGCATGGAAGGAGTTTGAGAAAATAATCGAGATCTGCTCCTTCATTTTATAGATTGCATCATCTAAAGATTAAAGCTTCCATTTTGAGGATGGAGGGCTGGACCAGATAGGATCCCAGGTTAGTTAGCTATGTCTGATTGGGGCATGAAGACATTATCAGTAATAGAACAACAAAGAAAAATCAGTATGTTTAATAGCTACGATGCCCAAGAGCTAACTTGCCTTTATTTAAAGGGCATCTTCTGTAGCTAGCATTAAAATTCTAGATTTTTTGCTGTTTCGTAGCAGTTGTTTTAGATATAATTTACATGTCACACAGTCTGCCCATTTAAACTGTACAGTTCAGTGGCTTTTAGTATATTAATAGAATTGTATATCCATCACCACAGTCAATTTTGAGAACATTTTCATAATCCGAAAAAGAAATCCTACGCAGCGCAACCATCACTCCCCACACCCATCCCTCCCAGCCCCAGGCAACTGCTATTCTACATTTTGTAGCTTCAGATTTGCATATTGTGGGTATTTCCTATAGGTGCAGTCATACAACCCGTGGTCCTTTGTGACTGGCTTTTTTGGTTAGCCTCATGTTTTCAAGGTTCAAGTTGGAGAATGAGTCAGGATATCCTTCTTTATTGCCAAGTAATATTCCATTGGGCGGATTGCCACATTTCATTTGTCCGTTAATCAGTTGATGGGCTTGAGTTGTTTCCGCTCTTTGGCAATTCCAAATAAGGCTGCTATAAACATTTGAGTTGTTTCCGCTCTTTGGCGATTCTGAATAAGGCTGCTATGAACATTCATGGACAAGTTGTTGTGAGGACATAGGTTTTCAATTCTCTTGGGTCTGTACCTAGGCAGGAAGCCGCTGCACCATGTGGTAATTCCGTGTGTGGTCATCGTTCGAGGAGCTCCCAGACCACTTCCCAAACCACCTATTTGCACCCACGATCAGTGTATCCGGCTCTCGACAGCCCCACATCCTCACCAACACTTGTTGTTCTCGGACTTTTTGACTCCAGCCATCCTTGTAGTTTGCAAAGTGACTAAAACTCCAGTTTTTTTACACAAGAAAAAACTCAGGCCGAGAGAAGGGTCACTTGCTAAGAGTTTGTATCTGTTTGGTAGCAAGACCGCGAGTAGAACTCAGATCCGACTTCCAAATTGGGGATCAACAAAAGTTGTTTTCCCCCTGTCATCACTGGATGCTGCAGAAATTCCTCTCTCCGATTCACACATCCCGTTAGTGGCAGAGCGTCTGTTGGTAGAAGTTCCAAGAAAATTTCTTTAAAGCTTATCCTCTGCATTTTCAGTATGACCTAACTGTTCTACTTATGGCCTTTCAGAAATTTATCAACTGCATTGGGGTTCCAGAGTGTCTTAGGACCGTTTTTGGAAAACACAAGTGTTTGAGTCTCATCCCTTACTTAAGAAATTAGATTCTCTGCTGGTGGAGTCTGAGCAGACGTTTCCCTACAAAACATTAAATGTGCTTTTCTTGATTGACCCACGGTAGTTTTTTGGCCATACGATAATACCAAAATACTTCAGGGAAACAGGTGATTCTTGTGGGAGATTGTACTTCAAGACTCTAGAAACTGATACATACACCAAGGACCAATTTTATATTCAAAGTAACATTACTTAAGACTATAACCCTTCCATTTTGTGTGCTTCTTTTACAAACTGTGTGATTACAAGCTGTATAAATGCTGGACTATCTGTATAAATGCTTTATAGCAACTTTTCACCTATTGTAAACAGAGAAGAATCAAGAGATAAGCAAAAAGAAAAGGAAAAAAATCTAAAGCTAGCCAAAATAGGGCTCCTTGAGTCCATATACTTCTTGGACACATCTTCTCTCAAATCTGCTTATTTCTAACTCTGTTTTACATGTTCGATGATCTGATTTTCAATAAAAGCAGCTAGCTAGAAGGGGGAGAGGGATGCTAAGCTGGTAAAAGTTAGCAGCTGAAAACAAAGTAGGTGATAGGAAGAAAAACATGAAGTGCTACGGAAACGACTAGAAACTGCTGACCTCTAGAGCCACCTAGTTGTGGAACCAAACATCCCCACACACCTGCAGAACGCATTAATACATCAAGCATACTCTGAGTCCTTGGATGTCAGGATGCGGAGGGGTGGGAAGGCCCCCTCTCTGAATTTCGCATTCCTTTGCCTTAGAATCTCCTTTTGTAATATTCCCGTAAAAATAATTTCATTCAGGGGTGCCTGGGTGGCTCTGTCGGTTAGGCGTCCGACTTCGGCTCAGGTCATGATCTCATGGTCCGGTCCATGAGTTTGAGCCCCACGTCCGGCTCTGTGCTGACGGCCCGGAGCCTGGAGCCTGCTTCAGACTCTGTGTCTCCCTCTTTCTCTGCACCTCCCCCACTCGTACTTTGTCTCTCTCTCTCTCTCTGTCTCTCAAAAATAAATACTAAAAAAAATTTTAAAAATGATTTCATTCAAGAGACATGACTTAACTCTGTGCAGTAGACTAGCATTCTAGCATATTGATGAGTACGTTAACTAGTGAGTGCATTGATCATCTCTCGCAGTCCTTCCCCCTTACTGGCTATTACACCGGAAAGTAACTTAGACAGACGTTGTCATTGAATTTTCACAATATCTTCTGCGATCACTGCACTTCCACAGAATAGGTAACCAAGACACTGAGATGTTAAGAAATCTCCTCAAGGTTGTAAAGCTGGTAAGTAGTATTATACTCACATCCCAGGCCTGGGAGCCAGACCCCTGCTACCATCACTCTGGCTCATCAGGCCATTGAACTCTCAGGAGACAGCCTTATTTATACTGTCTCCTACCCATTTGCAGCGGACAGAAGCATATGCATTACATTCTAAAGATAGTCCCATTGAAATAGTTCCATTTCTTGACATCAATTCTTAACATAAGCCCTCTGCTCTCCAGAAAAAGGACCTGTCTTGAATTACTCCTTTGCGGAAACTCCCAAGAAGCAAAGTTATATTGTTGTTCTTGTTTGTTTTAGTTTTCTTATGTGCTAATGAGAATAGCAAGATATGGCTTTGAATTTAGACAGTTTCCAGTTATTTTAAGGTTTTTGTTTTTGTCTCCTGCTCTGACTTGATTTTTGTTGATTGGTCTGTAAATTAAATTTACTTCTTCTTGGAATTAAAGTATCTCTGCTAATGCACCATAATGTAGATAATTTTTAAGGCACCAAACAGGTCATTACCTTTGGAAAATACTGGTTTCCACTTAATTGCTAATAGTTATGGCATTATATAATTTACAAGTACTGCATTATATATTCCCCTTTTTTCAATATAAAACAGTATATATATACACAGTATATATATGTAAAATAGTATATATATATATATACACACACACACACACAGTATATATATATATATATATATATATATATATATATACAATATATAAAACAGCTTTGGGATGGCAGAACAGATATCACTATTATTTTATAGATCAGCTAATTCACAATCAGCTGTTAAGGGCTTTGTGAGTGGAGACACAGCTAGTAAGCAGTGATACTCCCGAAACTCAGACTCCAGTCTGCTGAGTCAGGATCCAATTGTCTTTCACGGGTGCCCTGTTCCTCGGCCTCAGGGAGCCCTGGACTCAGGGGCCTCGGGACTCAAACATCTTTACTTAGAGCTGGTAGAACGTCAGCTGGAGGATGCCCAAGGCCCCATTGATTGGGCACATTCCGCCATGGCTACGTTCTTATTCTGAACGTTTTCGGTATAGTGTCTAGAGTCCAATAGACACTAACAGAGAAGTGTGTAAATGAGAGGTTATTGTATCCGGGATGATCTGAGCCTGGAGTCCAGAGAGTTTCCAGCTTTTTGCAGACCACGCCTTCATGAAGGGCTTGTTCTATTATATTTATGATGCTCTGAGTCCCCCACATCTCTTTAGATCAGAAAATAATCTAATGAGACTCAGAAAGCAAGTCCAAAGCCAAAGTTAAATGCTTTTTTGATGCTGTTCTGAGCTGTGTGGTCTTTTCTTTAGGCATGTTTTTCTACCTTCTGTCTGCTGTCTTTAAAACTATGTCTACACATTATATATAAGCAACAAACATAAGAAATGAGAATCAAGTTACCACTCTAAATTTCAAATGGTTTTTTTAAAACGTAAAGGTAATGATTTTTTCAAAGATTAGAAAAGTAAATAGGACCGTACTTGTTATGTCAGTAGAATTAAAAAAAAACAAAAAAACATGACCATCCCTTACCTGCCTGTGTGTTTCGATTTAAAATCAAATGGGATGTCTGGAGTGGCTGATATTTCATGTATTAACAAAAGCTAATTTGTACTTCATGTTTTGCAGACTATAAAGGGAAACTAAGGTACTAATGTATACAGAGTTACAAAAAAGAGATGTTTTGTCCCACTAGTGGGCACAGGGAGGCCCATGCTGATTTTTTTTTGTTTTTTTTTGTCCATTACTTTTAAGCAATATGGTAGAAATATTAGGAACACAACTCTTAAGATATAAAGGGAGAGGCAGAAAGATGAACAATTTCAAAACAACCATTTAAAAATAGTCAACATGGTTCTATCTAAGTCCTATGGTGCATAACATGAGATTTCTGTGGGGCTAATGTCTTCAGCCCCTGACCATCCTCAAGAGGTTTAATCCCAGTGTGGAAAAATGAGATAGAAGGAGAAACGTCAAAACACCACATCAAAGTGTGGCCTGGTTCTGGATCCGTTTAGTTCAGTTATGTACTGCTTCTATGCTTCCTATTCATTATATAGTTTTAATTCCTGTAATTAATGCATAACTGATTCCTGGGAAGGTGTGTACTTGTGTGTGTTTAAACAGGGGATTCAGTGGAAGACCCCACCTCGCACCTTGGAATACGTGCCACTAAAGGGTTTGTTGGAAGAGAAGGGTCTTTTTTTTTTTTTTTAGAGAGAGAGTGCATGAGGGAGGGTGGGGGCAGAGAGAGAGGGAGAGAGAGAATCTCAAGCAGGATCCATAGCCAGCGTGGAGCTCCACATGGGGCTCGAACCCACAAACCATGAGATCATGACCTGAACCAAAATCAAGAGTCTGACGCTAGGGGTACCTGGGTGGCTCAGTCCGTTAAGCATCCGAGTCTTGATTTTCACTCAGGTCATAAACTCACAGTTCGTGGGTTCGAGCCCCACATTGAGCTGTGTGCTGACAGTGCAGAGCCTGCTTGGGATTCTCTCTCTCTCTCTCTCTCTCTCTCTCTCTCTCTCTCTCAAAATAAATAACAACTTAAATAAAATGGGAGATCAGTTTTTAATAAATAAATAAATAAATAAATAAATAAATAAATAAAATTAAGGGAGTCTAACGCTCTACTGACTGAGCCACCCAGGCGTCCCAGAAGGGAAGATTTTTAGTCGGGGCTGAATGAGGGCTCATATGCATTTATACCACCCCTTGTGTTTGAAAGAAAAAGACACCCTTTGACCCATTTAACTCCATGGCAATTTTGCTTTCCAGCTATGGAGTCCTGCTGTGGGAGCTGCTCACGGGAGAAGTCCCCTACCGTGGCATCGATGGGCTTGCCGTGGCTTACGGAGTAGCCGTCAATAAGCTCACTTTGCCCATTCCTTCCACCTGCCCTGAGCCGTTTGCCAAGCTCATGAAAGGTATCTGTGCCCCCCCCCCCCCCCCTTTCGGTGGGTCTGTGGAGGCAAGGGGAACCGCTCAGGAGAACATCTGTGTATTTTGTATCCAAAAGGGTACGTTTGGATACTTTGGGTACAGCAGTAATTCTAATTTTCAGATGCTTTTAAGCAACTGTACCATTTTATGAATCCGAAACCTTGTCTTCAATCTGAGACATCAGGTAAAGCATTGATGGATTAAGTCACTTTTTAAAAAACAATCCGGTTTTATCAGTGACTCATTTATGTACAAAATCCAACCGAATGGTAATAAAGTTTTCACCAAGTACAGCACTAAAGTTCAAAGACAGAATTTAGTTGGCTCCATTCTGCTATTTTAAATTCCACCTAATGATCAAAAATGTTTTACGATCTTAACCGGCGTGGTTTTGCCGTGACCTTATCTATTTGATGTTTAGCTTTTAAAAATTAACTGACTCCTTTTGTAGGCAGCTAGTTACCTTCCTTCATTACGAGGCCATTTCTTAGAACCTCTCATGTGATTATAACATTTTAGAGATTTTGGGTTTCTTGGGCCAAGTTCTAGAACTCCATACCTGTAAACCACCGGCCGGGCAGCTTAGGCCCCTGATACACACAGTTCATGATGAAGCATGGAGCACACACATCCAGTATTCATGTCGTGTAAGAGAAACCACAAGAGCCTTACCTAACAGCGAATATTGTATACGTGCCACTGGCCTGGATGCTGTGTAAAATAAAATTTTCAAAATCGTCATCAGTTGATTTTTCAGATCTTCAGTAGACACCATCAGCATGGGCTGAAAATCTGGGCTGTGCTAAGAAATGGAATTAATGTGGTTCTTGTTTATTTTAGAGTGCTGGCAACAAGACCCTCACATTCGTCCATCATTTCCCTTAATCCTTGAACAACTGACTGCTATTGAAAAGGCAGTTATGACTGACCTGCCTCAGGAATCTTTTCATTCCATGCAAGATGACTGGAAGCTAGAAATTCAGCAAATGTTTGATGAACTGAGAACAAAGGAAAAGGTGAGAGAGATATAGTCATCGCAGAAGATACCCACATTTGCGAGGATTATGGAAAACATGAGTCAAGAACACGGTTAGCACTATTGCAAAAGATTTTCAGACATGAATAGTTACTGATTCTTACCTTCCAGCTAAAACGAAGCAAAACAGAAGTGTCCTCAAAATGTATCTTTGGAAAAGAAACAATCTTTTGTTAGGGAAATTTTCAAAAGTAAAAAAAAAAAAAAAAAAAAAAAAAAATTAGAAGAAGAGAGAACAGCATACTGAGTCCTTGGTATAAATTAACCAGCTTTAGTAACTGTCAGTTTTTTGTCATTTTGTACATCTCTTAGTCCCATTATCATCTTTTTTTTTTTTTTAAAATGGAATACTTTAAATTAAATCCTCGATTCATGTCCTTTTACCCTTAAATCTTAAAACAGGCATCTCCAACTGGTAAGAATTTTAGAAATAACTTTCTTGCCATTATTATCTCAAAAAGTAACAGTAATTCCTTGATGTCATGTAATACTCTATAAATGTCACAGTTTGTCACAAAGGTGTCTTTTTAAAGTTTTTGACTGTATCTTTTAAAGCCTTTCTTATGCTAGACACCCCCCCATACACACACACACACACACACACACACACACACACACACCCTTTTATCTCCAAAGCAGTGCTTTGCTGGAGAAACTGGGAAAGTATAATTTTTGAACCTTTTAGTATGTTGAGTTAAGTTCCGGTTGGTTTGTTTATTTTAAGAAGCACTAAATAAACATCTATGTGAAACATACCTGAGGCTGCATTTATGCCACGACATACACAGTGAACTAGGAGAAGTAAAGGTATACCCAATTGGAAGGCAGACTGGTTGGGAAGTGAATGCAATTAGCATGGTCTCCTTTGGCGACACAGTGACTTCACGGCCCCTAAGAACCCCAACTTTACAGCATGGTTCTGTGCTATAGGTTCAGCACTAATTTTTTGAAGACCCTTTTGTAGTACTTGAGCATTTTGATGAATCAAGCCTTATTCTGCCCGTCCAAAGTGTATAATTATCCGAGAGGTTAAGTTCTGTTTGTATGTGCAAGAAATGTCTGGGCTAAAGTACAACATCGCAAGTTTTTGATAACCTTTACAAAGCCATGCAGTTGTCCAGGAAGGAATTTTTATACCTCATATATTTGTGATTCTAAAATAGTAGAATTCTTTTTTAAGAGGGCAGTAATGCTTTGCTAAATAAAGAGCCCACTTGCTGATTCAAATTTACGACATTAAAACATGGCTGAGAATCATTCCCTCATGCTAGAGTAACTTGGACTGAGGCAGAGAGGCTCTGTATTACATGTCTAGACTTTTATATTGACTGTAATACTAAAGGTCTATGGTCAACCCAAGTGCAAAGAGGGAATAACAAGCTGTGGTTTGAATATATGTGCATAAACATTTTTTTTTTTTTAACGTTTATTTATTTTTGAGACAGAGAGAGACAGAGCATGAACGGGGGAGGGTCAGAGAGAGAGGGAGACACAGAATCTGAAACAGGCTCCAGGCTCCGAGCCGTCAGCCCAGAGCCCAACACGGGGCTCGAACTCACAGACCACGAGATCATGACCTGAGCTGAAGTTGGACGCTTAGCCGACTGAGCCACCCAGGCGCCCCATGCATAAACATTTCTTGACCTGGTTTTTATAATACTGTGCGTGACACCAAGACGTCGCATGCCAGATTCTGTCTTTGAGAAGCTTAGGTCTACTATTGTCTTACTGAATTGGGAATCACTCCCAGGCATGTCACAGGGTCTCCCCAACGTGTAAATTGTTTTCTAAGAAATACATACAACTTAAAACCGTGTCCATGGGGAAACTGTTGTGAGTTTCAAGGTTATGTTCTGTTTTGTGTTTTCCCAGCAAACATGTACTGACTATGTACTGTGTGCTGGGAGCAGTATTAGAGTCCTGGGAGACAAATATAATTACGACAGTCTCTTTTCTTGAGGTCCTTAGAATGGCAGGCTAGGGGTCTGGGATCTTGTGGACAAGTTTTTCAAAGGGGCTAGACGTGGATCTTGGCACCATTTCCAGCCAAACACCGAAGTCAGAACCCACCCCTCACCCCTACCCGATCTTCCTTCATTCTGCTTTCTTCTTTCTGTGACGGACAGATTACTGTTCTCATTGGTACCCGGCCTCCAAGGGCTTTGAAGATGTTTCTGGTGGTCTCCTGTGTGACAGAGACCATCAGTGGGAATCCCTCCCCTAATCCCTGTTGTCCTCGCTTTCCCACCTGCGTCACTGCAACAACATCCCACCTGGTTGTCCTGCATCCAGTCTTGCTCCCCCAGTTGGTCCCCTCACCTCCAGTGGCCCTCCTACAATGCAAATCTGAGCATCCTTCTTCAGCGGCCAATTTCTTTCCCTTATTAATTTCCTTTGTCCTTCCATATGTAGCCTCACTGTGTCCCAACCGTCCTGAATTCCATTCAGTTCCTTTGATGCCACCACATTCTTGACCTTTGGTCTCCAGATACATGCTCTTGTGGGTCCAGAATACTGTCCCCTCCTTAGCTTCTCGCCCCACCTCACAGTTGCTGGCTCCTTGGCTGTGAGTCCTTTGTAGCTCCCTCCCCTCACCCAGATGCACCAGATAAGCTGTGTGTCACAGCATCCCACACTCAGCTGGCGCTGAGTCTGACTTCAGTATTAGCTTGCGTACTTATTCTTGGTTTGCCATTTCTGCTAGATAATATATTAGTCAGCTACACTATCTTATTCTTGGTCGTTTTCATCCACGGCATTGAACAGAGTACTCAGCACATGGTAGATAGTGAATAAATACGTTACATTAACCTACGCAAAGTTTCTTAATATCCTGAATGTATTCTAACCTGAAATGTATTCTAGTAGGTGAGTGATACTAGCGATTATCATTACCTCCATTATTACTCAAGGGAAACAGGGAATTTAGATGTATGTATTGGAAATCTATTCTGAATCTTATGCCATCGAAGAGGTTTACAACTCAGCTGTTTAACTTCTACTTATATATTCTTGAGGGACGCCCACATGTGTGCCCGGGGAAGTTTTGGTTGTTCACTGAAGCGTGGTTTGTGATAGTGAAAACCTGGGATTGGCCTCAGTATCCATGAACAGGGAACAGATGCCCAAACTGCTGTGTATTGATCCAGTATATTCAGTATTGATTCGGACTGGAAATCTTCAAACCAGTGGAAATGAATGAATTCTAGCTACATGTTGCATCGAGGATAAATCTCAAATGTAAAATTGAGTGGAAAAAGTGAGTTGCAGAAGGATAGTTACGCTAGATACCATTTATGGAAATTGGTAAAACACATAAACCAGTGCCATTCAGATGTACCGAAAGTCTGAAGGTCTGGATGAGGGAGGGTTACGGGGCAACCAAGGAACCACAGACAAGAAGAGGGAGAGGAGAGAGTTTAGAGTGTGTGCTGCATATGAGACTTTAGCAGATCTGAAACGGATGAGGTAAAACCTTAGCATCTGTTAAATATTGACAGTGAGTGTGTGGGTATTTGCTGTTCTCTCTGATTGTAGTGTATTTTAAATATTTCCTAATTTTAAGTGATTAAAATAAAGGTTAGAGAGAAATATGTAAACTGCTGAAGTCACTTATTTTTTCCTGAAGTCATTTTTTTTTCAAGTAGTAGGCTTAGGTAATTCAGCCCCTTCTTAGATTTTTCAGTATTTTGTAAGTTGGAAAATGCAAAACTGGCAGATGCAGCCTTAGACAGTGGGTTTGACTGTTGGCATCAGGTTTTAAAGAGCCTCCCAAGGAAGATGGCCTGGAAGGCAGAAGGAGGACCTGGAAATCAAGTCTGGACAAAGAACAGAAGGGGTGCAGAAGGGAATGGTAATTGCAGGGGCTACCCTGGAATACTGGAGGAACTCAGGGGGTTCATGTTGCAGAGTTTGGAAGTAGGGCCTCTTGGGTCAAAGCTCCAGGGATTAAAATGTGGTCTGATGGGGCGCCTGGGTGGCTCAGTTGGTTGAGTGACCAACTTGGGCTCAGGTCATGATCTCGCAGTTTGTGAGTTCAAGCCCTGCATCAGGCTCTGTGCTGACAGCTCAGAGCCTGGAGTCTGCTTTGGATTCTGTATCTCCCCTTCTCTCTGCCCCTCCCCTGCTCATGCTCTGTGTGTGTGTTTCTCTCTCTCTCAATAATAAATAAATGTTAAAAAGAATTTTTTTAAATAATAAAATGTGGTCTGGAGAAACGGGAACCCTCTTGCGCTGTTGGTGGGAATGCAAACTGGTGCAGCTGCTCTGGAAAACAGTGTGGAGGTTCCTCAAAAAATTAAAAATAGATCTACCCTATGACCCAGCAATAGCACTACTAGGAATTTACCCAAGGGATACAGGAGTGCTAATGTATAGGGGCACTTACTTGTACCCCAATGTTTATAGCAGTACCTTCAACAATAGACAAATTATGGAAAGAGCCCAAATGTCCATCAACTGATGAATGGATAAAGAAGATGTGGTTTATATATACAATGGAATACTACTTGGCAATGAGAAAATTGAAAATTTGAAAGAATGAAATCTGGCCATTTGCAGCAGTGTGGATGGAGCTGGAGGGTATTATGCTAAGTGAAATAAGTCAGGCAGAGAAAGACAGATAAGATACTACATGTTTTCACTCATATGTGGATCTTGAGAAACTTAACAGAGGACCATGGGGGAGGGGAAAGGGCAAAATTACAGAGAGGGAGAGAGGCAAACCATAAGAGACTCTTAAATACTGAGAACAAACTGAGGGTTGATGGGGGGTGGGGGAGAGGGGAAAGTGGGTGATGGGCACTGAAGAGGGCACCTGTTGGGATAAGCACTGGGTTTTACAAGGAAACCAATTTGACAATAAATTATATTTAATATAAGAAAATGTGGTCTGGGAATCAACAACTTTCTGATGCTTCGAGCAGACGGTGGCTCAGTAGACTGCATTCAGCTTCCTTCCCTCGAGGGAGCCACACAGACGAAAGGGGATATCGAAATGGGATTCTAAAAACAACGATAGACCCCTTCCCCCTCCCTTTTTTTAATACAAGTTTTTAGCAGAGTGCCAAAATCCATAGCAGTCTAGCGAAGCGGTTACGACTGGAGCCAGACAGCTGGCTGGACCCGGGGCTCTTCCCTCCCTGCTCACCTCCTCCCCCTTAAAGGTCACAGTCACGCTGCCGGCTCCCTGGGGTGGTGTGGGGCTTAACCCCGTGGTGTGTGCACAGGGCTGAGAGCAGTGCCCATTACTTGGCAAGTGCCAAAGAAAGCGGTGGCTTTGATTGGAACCAGAGCAGCTTCTAACAGCCGCTGCCAACCCCTGGCCCAGTCGTTCGGGAAACTGGGCTCCTCTGAGCAGGAAAATGCTTGAAAGTGACCGGCCAGATTAGCTTTTACATCTTGTATTTCATCGAAGGATTACTTTCCGCGATATTATTAATAGTTTCTTGGAAACTTTAATACATTTTCGTTCACTTAACATGGTCGAGAAAAATACTGATTTGTTTTGTTTTGTTTTGTTTTGTTTTGTTTTCACACTTCCCCAAATTGTTTTCAGGAATTCTAAGATTAGATGTTTAATAGCAAAAATTAAAAAAAAAAAAAAGATTTTGGGGAATGGGAGTGAATTTAGAGGAAAAATAAAAGAAGTCACAGGATTTAAAATTTAGAGGTGGTGTTATTAATAACGATGATTTTTATCTAATTTACTTATTTTAAATTATTGATAATTATTCATGACACTGCCAGATAGAAGGATATCCAGTGAATTAATTCTTACTTTACATTGTATAAAAGTCAAAAAGCATCCTTCAAGAATGCGTGTCTTCCCTTTCTCCATGTGGGGGTTTACAGTAGTTTCTTTATTATTCTTTGGAATCATTTTTGAGCTGTCCTCTCATGGCGTCCTTGCTTTCTCTTTCTATGTGATATCTGTGCAGTGCTCCTTGAAATACCACATTTATGGTATCTTACGAGCCTTTGACTCAAAATTGAAGAGAATCTATAATGCTTTTTGGGGTTTTTTTGTTCTTGGATTTTGCTCAAAGGTTTCTTCTACTTGTGTCTTTCTCGACAGAGTCGAGAGCAGGGTGTACGTGCACTATCTCCCTTTCTCGTTCACTGATTGCTTAAGGTAGGAGGCGTCAGACTTGGAATTAATGGTCAGTAACTTGGCTGTGCTCTGCGTTACTCAGTAAACTGTAGCCTCCACGGATATCGGTTCCTCCCTAAATTCCTGGCTGCTTATCTTTGTGTGTCTGTCTTTGTGCACTGGGTCCATGCACCTGTTTTTGAACCACTATTGGAAGACATGCTGCCATTAATGATTAACATCTGCCAGGAATCTGGATTTGCCATTACTAGACTGGCCTGTGCCAAGCAATTAAACAAATATTACTGCTTAGAAATCTCAGCAACCAAAAGAATTTTTGTGTATGCTTCATAATTTCAAAGTATTCGAAGGGGTTCTAATACTCCAGCCTTTTTTTTTCTTTTACTTTTGAATGTTTTAAAATGCATTCAGAAAGAAGAGTACTTTGGCTGTTTTCTCTTTGATCTTATTTTTTTTCTCTTAAGTCTCGGGCAAGTGTTTGTTTGTTTTTAACTTATAAAGCCATGGCCAGGGGATCCACATTTTCGCCCGGGACCCGGAATTAAAAATGGTTTCTTCTTCAATTATTGTAGTAGTAACACACAAAAAGCCTAATTGAATTTGCTGGCCTTATCTGTACCTTATGCCATTTCATTCCATAATAGCTAATTGGATTGATATCAACACCACTGAAAAGTAATATCTTAACAAAAGGGCAGACAGTAATGAGTTAGACATTGAAAGTTGACTGGAAAGTATCTTTTGTCCCCAAATACACGATGGTAAGGTCTCCAGTTTGGACAAACTGGTTGGAAAAAGCCATCAGTTATATAACAGATTTCAGAATTTTTTTAATATGTAGCATTTTCTTCATTTTCTTTTCCTTTCACGTAGTATATAGTAATTTACGTCCAGCATAATGTAACGAAGAAATACTGATCTGCTTATAAATAAGAATCAGCTGGTACATATTAGCAGAAGTGACTTGAATATCAACCGGTGTTAAGTAAATCTTTTGCAATTTTGTGAGCTTTGTTTAGAAAAAGCAAATTTTAAGAATGTTTCAAAGGTGAATTTCAGCCCACTTTGTAAATTAACAATAAATTCAGAATTCATTTGATCTGAATAAATAATTTTTTTTGTTTTTTTTAGAACTCCTCCGTCTCTTCTTGATATTATTATATTTATTTATGGAATGAGGGTCTTCTGTTTTTCCTCTGTGATAATTGTACTGACAGCCTCTATGTATTCATTGAGCCCTTCTATAAAAAGTCCAAGGGATTAGCAGACTTGAGTTGACATTTTAATCCCATGCCTCAGCTCTGGTTTCTTCCATGAGCCTCTATTTTAGAGTGTTTTTTTGTTTTGTTTTGTTTTTTTTCTGTATCAGTATTTTTGACATGGGCTGTATCAAGTGTGGCTGCTTATATAAAGTGTGATATGTTTGCCCAGTCCTCGGAGCTCTCACAGCTCCTAGCTCAAAGCTGCATCTGAGATGGCATCTATAGTTTCTAACAAAGCTTCTGGTGTTGGGACAGTCTAAGATTAAATTTTCTGGAGCAGTGTAAATAAAAGTTTGCAAATGCCTTGATTTCAGTATGACTGCTTGATTTAGTAGCAGGGTAATCAAGAAGAGAAAGAAGTTCAGCACTAAAAGGAACATTTATGTCTCTGGTAAAGAAGAGAGCATTTTAGGGGCGCCTGGGTGGCTCAGTCGGTAGGCAGCCGACTTCGGCTCTGGCCGTGATCTCATCGCTCGTGAGTTCGAGCCCCGCGTCGGACTCTGTGCTGACCGCTCAGAGCCTGGAGCCTGCTTCCGATTCTCTGTCTCCCTCTCTCTCTGCTCCTCTCCCACTCACACTCTGTCTCTCTCTCAAAAATAAGTAAACATTAAAAAAAAAAAAAAAGACACACATAACATTTTATAGAAATGAAATAAGAGTGGAAGTGTGATTTTAAAACTTGGTAGAGTTCTTGGTTTTACTGTTGAGTACTTTTTTCCTAATAGGAGCAGTCAATCTTTGAACAACGCAGGTTTAAACTATGTGGGTCCACTTATATGTGGCTTTTTTCAATAAATACAGTACAGGACTGTAAATATATCTTCTCTCCATTATTATTAAACATTTTCTTTTCTATAGCTTTGTTTATTGTAAGAATACACTCTGTAATACATGTAACATACAAAATACGTGTTAATTGACTATGTGGTTGGTAAGACTTCTCAGCAACAGTAGGCTATTATTAGTGGTTATGTTTTGAAGGCTCAAAAGTTATATATGGATTTTCCATGGCAAGGTGGGGGTGGGGAGGGTCAATGCTCCCAACTCTGTTCTTCAAGGATTAACTGTATTCTTTAATTCATGGGCTTTCTATGAAGCTAAATAATTCTGAAACCAAAGCCAAGTTTTGGAAGTTAGACTTTAATTGTGACAGAGCGGCCTTCATGAGCTAATTCATGCGATCTGTGTCAGAAGTGATACTTCTCATTCATCCATGGGGTCCTGAAAAATTCATTTTCCAGCGGCTTACAATTTTAGGGATGCTCATTTTCATTTCTCTTGGGCCTTCCGCTGCCTTCTGACCCATTAGCTTTGTTGTTCCTGGAATCTCTCCACCAGGATGTTTTAACCCCTAAGCAAATCCTTAAATAACCCAACGAAGTTCTTCCCAGGTAGAGAAATCTGAACTGTGGTCTTTCATGAGTAGAATGATTCTCCTTTAATCAGTCAAGTCTTACCGTTTGGCTTTATTTGGGAAATGAGTCGATCACCTCTGTCCTCTGTTGCTCTGTGTTACTGAACACTTTCTGTGTCAGGTGATCATGAGGGCCAGCGATGAGGAGGGAGAAGTGTTAAAATCGGGTTCGAAAAATTGGTGACACCTTTTGGGGACCGTGAGACTCAGGACGCAGAGCGCAGGCGGATTGCTTGTAGTCTGAGTCAGTGCTGGGCCGGGGAGGTCTTAGCTCCTGCAGTCCTGATTGCCAAGGCTGCTGCCCCGAGAGGACCAGGGCGGCGGGGGGCTGAGCTTTGGAAGAGCCACCCCCACTTGCTTCTTGCTTACACCGCGTGCTCTGTGCCCCAGGAGCTGCGGTCCCGCGAGGAGGAGCTGACCCGGGCCGCCCTCCAGCAGAAGTCCCAGGAGGCGCTGCTCAAGCGGCGGGAGCAGCAGCTGGCCGAGCGGGAGATCGACGTGCTGGAGCGGGAGCTCAACATTTTGATCTTCCAGTTAAACCAGGAGAAGCCCAACGTCAAGAAGAGGAAGGGAAAGTTCAGGCGGAGTCGGTTAAAGCTCAAAGACGGACATCGCATCAGCTTACCTTCAGGTATGCGCTCGTCTGCGTGTGTCGCAAGAGTTTTGAATGTCATCTGTGTGATGGGCTTTGTTGTCTCCAGCCCGGGAAGAGACGGAAGGATGAGATTTTTTTTTTTTTTTTTTAACACTTACTTATTTTTGAGACGGAGAGAGACAGAGCATGAACGGGGGAGGGGCAGAGAGAGAGGGAGACACAGAATCTGAAGCAGGCTCCAGGCTCCGAGTTGTCAGCACAGAGCCCCACACGGGGCTCCAACTCCTGAACCGCGAGATCATGACCTGAGCTGAAGCCAGACGCTTAACCGACTGAGCCACCGGGTACCCCAACAACACTTTTCTTTTATATAGAGTATGTATACATTGTCTCATAAAATTACTTATCACAAACTACTGGAAGCCTCCCAACATAATGTGACTTTTTGGATTATTGCCAATGCCCTCAGTCAGAAAATCGCTGATATGTGGCCATGGTGAGTACACAGTATACGTTATTGATTATTTGGTTTGATATAGTGGGAGCAGGCTGTGTGTGGTCCTTCCTGCCTTTACCTTTGACCTCTCTGGAGGAAAAAAAGATCTTTTTTCAGGATCTCTTCGGATGTTTGCTTTTTAGCCAAAGTGTAACTTGGGGGACCACTGACTGTGCTGTCTTGTGGGTCCCACATAATTTAAAAGAAACTGTTTTATTTATGATGAGGCTTCTGCTTTCATGTGTAGATGATAGAAAAATTCAGAATTTCTCCAGGTCTTGGCTCTATCAACCTTCTATCTGTGTTGTGACTAGGTTATGCTAATTAATATTCACCGATTCCCTGGGAGACTTGGGAGGGGCATGGCTAATGAGAAACTGATGGAAAATAAACTTGGAAGAAAAAAATTAAATCGTTCCAGTGATTCTTTACTCTTCAGTGGTAAAGTGATGAAAGCAAACGTCTCAGGATTCCTGAGGTCACTTTCACTCCTGCTTTTCTTCTCAAATCGTGTTTCCGCAATATCTTGTCTTCACTTGTAGCAGACCAAATATGAATTCGATTATTTTTGCTAGATTTATATTGTTCCTGGATTACATTCTCTCTTTCTGAGAATTTGTTCTACATTTATTTGCCTTACAGCATTCAATAAAAGATTTCCCATTAAAACATACCCCCAAAATCTGCTATAGTCCTAATCCATTTTCAAAGAATGAAATTGTTTCTTTAATTTAGCATGGGGTTTACCTCTTCTGGCCACAAGGTGTTGCTACATTGTTGTCAGATTGTTACTGCTCTGGAAACTGATTCTCTTTAGATTCCCCCAACTTCCCCCCCCACCACACACACACATATACACAGGTACACACACACACAATTTACTTGCATAGTGTCCCAAAGTAGGATACATATCCAAAGAGAAAAATAACTGTAACAATAGTGACTTATTTCCTCCAGGAATTTTGCTTAGTATAGAAGAGAAAGCAATTATTTGCACCTCCAATGAACTTATTGCCTTCTAGAAAATTATTTGAGTTACCAAATGTTAGTACTGTTTAGCAGTACACTATTAAGGAAGAAACATCTGCTAGACAGCAGCTCAAATGGCGGTGGTAGTTTCTTTTCAGCATACAAATCACTTGAACCCCTTTTGCAGGAAATTTTCCCTATGTGTAACTAGCTTAAAAATTTTCTCAGAAGCATATTGGAGACTCCTACAAACTGACCTTTAATATTTGTGCCTCTCCCTCTTCCAAAAACTTGTTATTAAATGTGAAAAATTAGCTCATCATAATTTTGTCCTTCAGAATCACAGAGGATAACTTTTAATCTTATGACTATTTATAGCTGTGATGACTTAACCACTAGAAAACTCCAACGTAATCCTTCCGCTGGCAGTCCTTTATGGGCAGTCCCCAAACAAGGGTGGATGCTTATAAAATGAGACGATATAATCTACAAAAGTGTAGACGATATCATCTACATAAAGTATAAATTGTACTTTGTGAATTCTTGGAACTTGTTGGAATCTCAGAGTGATCATGGTAGATGTATTTCTATGGTGACCACTTTGTACCACGTGCTCTGCCTTATGTTTATCTCAGGCCAAAGTTGTATGTTTAGAACCTATAAAATAAGGCAAAGAAGGTTTGAAGCCTTCAAATTTGGTATCTTTCAAAAGCAGTGGGATCCTGATTTTAACCACTTCGGAAATGCCAAAAGCCAGCCACAGTCATCTTCCTTCACATGTGCACATGTGAGAGTGTGTGTGTGTGTGTGTGTGTGTGTGTGTGTGTGTGTGCGCGCGCGCAAATGCTACTATTTGCAGGGTCAAATGATTATTCCCACTGATACTGTCATGAAACATCAATATTGCCAATAAAAACACAAGTATAGTTTTATGCGAAAGTCTGGGGACCTCATGGAGAATCTGCCATGAGAAAATTATTCTCTCAAGTAGGATGAAAAACTGAACATCAGCCAGTTTTCCTAAATGTAGAACTGGGACAAAGTCAACCTTTCCTCAACTCACAGGGACAAGGGTATTTATAATAATATTTGGGGGGCCCTTGAGTAGCTGAGTCAGTTGAATGTCCGACTTTTGATTTTGGCTCAGGTCGTGATCTCACCGTAGTGAGATCGAGCCCAGAGTGGGGCTCCATGCTGAATGTGGAGCCTGCTTGGGTTCTCTCCCACCCTCTGCCCCTCCCAATGCGTGCGGTCTCTCTCTCTCTCTCTTTCTCTCTCTCTCTCTCATTCTCTCTCCTCTCTCCACCCCTCTCAAACAAACAAACAAACAAACAAAAAGAATATTTTCTTTATGTTTAAGACATAAAGAGTCCAGGGGCGCCTGGGTGGCTCAGTCGGTTAAGCATCCAACTTCGGCTCTGGTCATGATCTCCTGTTTCGTGGGTTCGAGCCCTGCGTCAGGCTCTGTGCTGACCGCTCAGAGCCTGGAGCCTGCTTTGGCTTCTGTGTCTCCCTCTCTCTCTGCCCCTCCCCGCTTGCTTTCTCTCTCTCTCTCTCTCTCTCTCTCTTTCAAAAATGAATAAACATTAAAAAAAAAAATTTTAAACTTAGAGTCCTTTTTTTGTGATAGAGAAATTATTTAGACTTTTCCAGGAGGTCACAAGCACTCTGAATCTTAGGTATTGTTAAAATCCAGTTTGGTACTTGTGCTACTCCTCCTTGGCCTTACAGATGTTCTCTGCTGGTCACCCGGCCATCCCTTGTTCCACCTGGTTTATCGTTTCCATGCTGTGGTCTGGTTCCGGGTTCTAGTTCTGAGGGCTACAAGAACACAGCCGCCTTCTGCTCTACTCTGGGCTGGTGGCTCCTCCTTCTGCAGAACTCATGGGGAATTTGCTTCCAGTGTTATGACAAATCATGGGGCTAGCTGAACCTTTATAAAGCACTTCAATCTAAAATAAACTCTTTCATACCTACGGGTAAGACTGTTTCTCTTAACCTTCCCCCACCCGCCAATCAGTCCAATCACCTGCTGAACTGTTCTCTCACATCCGATCTTTGTTCAGACTGCTCTCTGCCCGGTCAGATCTTGGTAGATGGAGGAAGCCTCCCATCTGCTACTTCGTTTCCACTTGTTTTGTCTTCCAAACCACCCTACACCCAGCTGTGTATTTTTCAGCAATTGACTGTAAGTGAGCACCAGGCGGATTCTGTCGTAAGACCTTACACCATTTTCGCCTTCAACAAATACTTGAGGATTTACCGTGATCAAGTAATAGGGATTGCGAAAAAATAAACATGATCTCTGCCCTTACATTACTTACAAACGTAAACAGATAAAATATTGATTCAGCAGAGATTTACTGAGTATCTTTCATGGGCGAGGCATTTCGCCAGCCTGCGCTGGGGTCGTACTGTGATGGAGTCTATATGGCCCCTGCCAGCGTAGAGCTGACACTGTATTGGGAGGGGAGCGAACCTTAAGCTAATAATTAAATACTTATTTACTTGATAAAATTATTAACTGCTATGAGGGAAAAGTCATATGACAGTGAGTAGTGGAAAGGTGTCACCTGCTTTACGAAGATCAAGAGAGTTGTCCTCAAGAAGTAACATTTAAGTTGAGATTTGGGGGCACCTGGGTGGGTCAGTTGGTTAAATGTCCAGCTCTTAATTTCGCCTCAGGTCACAATCCCAGGGTTGTGAGATCGAGCCCCTCGTATGGAGCCTGCTTGAGGTTCTCTCTCTTCCTCTCTCTCTGGCCCTCTTCTGCTCCAGGTGTTCTCTCTCTCTCTCTCTAAAAAAAAAAAAATGAAAACAAAATAAAAGGATTCACAAAAATTTTTATTTTTTTTAATGTTTATTTTTGAGAAAGAGAGACAGAGCGTGTCTGACAGCTCTCCCTCTCCACTTTCGTGAGTGGGGGAGGCGCAGAGAGAGAGGGAGACACAGAATCTGAAGCAGGCTCCAGGCTCTGAGCTGTCAGCACAGAGCCCAACACAGGGCTGGAACTCACCAACCACGAGATCATGACCTGAGCTGAAGTCAGATACTTAACCGACTGAGCCACGCAGGTGCCCTGGCAAAAATTTTAAATTGAGACTTGAAATAAGACTTGACTGAATACAGAGGGAGAAGGAAGAGAGCACATGCAAACAAGGCTTGGTTCCTGCCAGGAACTGAGAAAGACCCGTGTGGTTTGTCCCGGGCTCAGCAAACTGCACACTGTGGGGCAAATCTACCCTACCACACCTGTTCTGTGCAGCCCACAAGCTAAGAGTGGCTCATGCACTTTTAAATACTTGAAAAGAATAAGAAGAACAATATTTCATGGTACGTGAACATTACATGAAATTTAAATTACCATTTCCATAAGAAAGTTGTATTGGAACACATTTATGTCTATTGTATGATTGATTTCTTGCTAAATTAGCAGATGTGAGTAATTGTGACAGAGGCCATGCATTTCCTATGTGGCACTTTACAGAAAAAGTTTGCCGACCCCTGGTTCAAACCATAGCAAGTGACGGGAGAACAGGGCAGGATGAGGCTAGAGGCACAAAGAACCCCGAGTGTGTTAGCATTTTGATCTCTGTAACTTAAGAACTTAAGTAACTTAAGGGCGTCTGGGCGGCTCAGCCCCTTAAGCGCTGACTCCATCTCAGGTCATGATCTCATGGCTGGTGAGTTTGATCCTGGCATCAGGCTCTGTGCTGACAGTGCAGGGCCTGCTTTGGATTCTGTGACTCCCCCTCTCTCTCTGCCCTTCTTCCTGCTCATGCTCTCTCTCTCTCTCTCTCTCTCTCTCAAAAAAAAAAAAGCAAAGCCTTTGAAGGGTTTTCAGCAAAGGAATGGCATGGTCTGGCATACGTTTTTAAAATGCATCTGACTGCTGTGAGCTAGATGAGAGGGGCCCAGGGGAGAGGTGCAGGAAGATCAAGAGAAAATGTGGCAGGTTCGGCGTGGAATGATGGATGCCGTAGAGACGGAGAGAACAAAAAGAATCACTAACCTGTATCTACTGAACAGGTATTATGCCAGGAGCCCCGAGCTAAATATTTTCTGTACTTCTTTGTATTTAATTTCTCATAGCTGTCCTACAAAGTAGGAATCATTATTTATTATCCAGTTTTGTATATGGAGACATCGAGACCCCAGGAGGTTAAGTCACCTCCCGAAAATCCACGTGGCTGGGAAGTGGTAAGCTGGGATTCTGATGTGGAGTTGGCTGCTTCCAGAAGCAAGAATATAAATTTCTCAACGATAGCTCTGACATGAATCTGTAACCCCAAATTTACAAGCTATTTTGTGTTTAATTGGATATGGAGGGTGGGGGAGGAGACGGTATTAAAAATTTGCAGGCATCTAACATGAATGATTGGATGGATGTCTGGGCTACCAAATTCCAGCTTCCCCTCATTCCAAACACTGGGTGGTTCTTTAAAGTTCTTTAAAGCAGAAAGTATAGGGGCGCCTGGATGGCTCAGTTGGTTAAGCATCCGACTTGGGCTCGGGTCATGATCTCATGGCTCGTGAGTTCGAGCCCCGCGTGCAGCTCTGTGCTGACAGCTCAGAGCCTGGAGCCTGCTTCGGATTCTGTATCTCCCTCTCTCTCTGTCCCTCCCCTGCGCGCTCTCTCTCTCTCTCTCTCTCAAAAATAAACATTAAAAAAATTTTTTTTAAATAAAGCATAAAGTATAGTTTTCAGAAAGGAAAATTATAGCTCTCTTTCAAATGTGAAATGGACACGTGTCCAAGATTTTTATTCAACTCGTTAATAACCAGAGAACCAGTTACAATTGGTTTCATTGAGAATTTGAGGAGCTAAGTATGTACGGACAATTTAATAAGGGGACGTTAGGGTTAGATTGCTAGGTTAAATACAACTCTGGTTAGTGCCCAGGATGGCAGTAACCAGAACCTTGGGGATTGTCTTTCACACCAGACAGAAATTGTTGGTATTGCCACCAGATAGAATCTACAAGTTAACTTCTGCCCTGACAGAGTTGTAAAAATTAGCCCTGTCAAGAGAAAGTCAAAGGTTAAGCTCAGCTGTGCACTCTGAAAGAACACCCAATAATTTCCTTTACCTGGGTCTAAGGTTTTGATAACTTTCTTACAGTTGACAGAGTTTTCCCAGACTCCCTCCACTTCCCTCTGGTCACATTACCCCTTCTGTATATTCCCATATTGTCAACATACTCTTCCGTGGCAGCTGCCCATATTAAGGTTGGGTCAGATTAACTGTGATTTGTAGGGTATGTTGACCACAAAATGCTTTTAACTGATACAGAGTTGGGGAGTTTTCCTTGACCCTCTTAGGGTCCCTGTCTGGGTCTGAAAATCAGACTGTCAAGGACAGATTAACAGGGGGAAAAAAAGCAAAGCAATTATTTAACGTACATTTTATACAAGGAAATGAAGACCCCTAAGGAAATGAAGACCCCGTAAAAACAGAGCAGAGTATTTTTATGCTAGATTTGATGAAGAGTGGACAGTCGTGAAGAAATGTGATAGGTTAAGGGGGAGTATTGGGGGGAGTGTTTTGTCCTGAAACCACCACCCCCCCCCCCCCCCCCCCCCCTAGCGTTAACTGCATTTTCTGTTTTAATCACCACAGCAATCTGTGCAATATTGGTTGTTTCTGTCTAACAGTTGAGGAGACCAGTTCAGAGAGGTCTGAGGTCCAGACTGGTCTGAGGTCCAGAGTTTGCTAGTGACAGAACCAAGGCTCATTTAAGTCCAAGGCGTCTCCTCTTCTAATTTTGTTTATAACCATATCAGGCTACACAAAGGTAACTCTTCTTCCCAGAAGATGGTTCGATTCTGCAAGTACTCAGTGTCTCATTGTTCTGCATGTGTCTGACCGTACCTAACGTATCGTAGGCTCCGAGTCATTTATTGACTTGAACCCTGAATGGAAGAGAAGAAGGAAACCAAGCAACAGAGCCAGAGATACCTGCCTTCTTACCCTTGGGCAGTTTTTGCTTTTGTTGCTTTGTGCTGATGAAAGTGGCCATGAATGGAACTTAAAAACTACGAAACCTTAATTCTTCCTTGTTTCCATGTCCAACAGATTTCCAGCATAAAATCACCGTGCAGGCCTCTCCCAACTTGGACAAACGGAGGAGCTTGAACAGCAATGGTTCCAGTCCGCCTAGTAGCCCCACGGTGATTCCTCGGCTTCGAGCAATACAGCGTAAGCTTTCTCCCCCAGCCCAGGGGCTCCTGGGGGGATTTCCGTCGTGAACCGACTTGGATTCCATCCAGCCCGAGGTGTATTAAAGGTCCTTGTAACGAACACGTGACATTCATAGATGTCACAACCATTCAGAAAACAAAATTTGGTCTGACATTTCTTAGTCTAATTTTCTTTTTCTTTTTTGAATTGAGATGTAACTGATACGTAACATTATATTAGTTCCAGGTATACGACGTAAGTATTCAATATTTGTATATATAGTTGCTCCTTAAACAACATGAGGGTTAGGGCCACTGAACACCCACCCACCACACAGTGCAGTTGAAAATCCACATATAACTTTTGGCTCCCCAGAAACTTAACGGATAATAGTCTACTGTTGACTAGAAGTCTTACTGATCACATCAAGAGTCAATGAACAAATATTTTGCATGTTACATGTATCATATATGGTATTCTTATAATAAAGTAAGCTAGAGAAAAATATTATTAAGAAAATCATACATATACCAGACTGTACTGTATTTATTAAAAAAAAAAAAATCAGCATGTGAGTAGACCTACACAGTTCAAACCCATTTGAAGGGTCACATGTTTTGCAAAATGATCACCACGATAAATCTGGCTAACATCGGTCACCATACATAGTTACAAAATTTATTTTTATTTTTCGTATGATGAGAACTCTTAAAATCGACTCTCTTGGCAACTTTCAAATAATGTAATACCTTATTAACTATAGTGCCCATGCTCTACATGACACCCCCAGGACTTACTTATTTTGTACCTGCAAGTTTGTGCCTTGTGACCCCCTTTACCCATTTCATCCACCCCCTGCCTCTGGCAACCACCAATCTGTTCTTTGTATTTATGAGTTCTTTTTTCTTTTTTTAATTTGATTCCACATATAAATAAGATCATACAGTATTTATCTGTCTAACTTATCTCCCTTAGCACAACGCCCTCATGACCCATCCATGTTATTGCAAATGGCAAGATTTCATTCTTTTTTCTGGCTGAATAATATCCCCCTGGATAGATATACCTCATCTTCCTTATCCATTCGTCTGTTGATGGACACTTAGATTGTTTTCACGTCCTGGCTATTGTAAATAATGCCACCATGAACATAGGGGCACATGTGTATTTTCAAGTTAGTATTTTTGTTTTCTTCAGCTAAATACCCAGAAGTGCAATTGCTGGATCATATGATAGTTCTATTTTTTTTCCAGTTTTATTGAGGAATAATTGACACACATCACTGTATAAGTTTAAGGCATACAGCATGGTGGTTTGACTTCCATATATTGCGAACTGATTACCTCAATAGGTTTCCTGCACATCTTTCTTCTCCGATAGGTAACAATAAAAAGAAAAGAAAGACTAAAAAAGGTAAAAAATGTTTCTCCTCGTGATGAGAACTATTAGGATTGACTCTCTTAACAGCTTTTCTTTACATCATATGGCAATGGTAGCTATAGTCATCATGCACATTACCTCCTTAGTACTTATTTATCTTTTAATTCAAAGTTTATGCCTTTTGACCACCTGCCTCCAATTTCCCCCTTCCTCCACCCTCCACCTCTGGTTACAAGTCTGATCTCTTTTTCTATGATTTTTTTTTCTTTGTTTTTAGATTCCACATATAAGTGAGATCAGATAGTATTTCTAGGTCCATCCGTGTTGTTGCAAATGGCAAGATCTCCTTTTCTGTGGCTGAGTAACCTTCCATTGTATATACACACCTCCTCTTCTTTATCCATTCATCTGTCGATGGGCCCTTGGGTTGTTTCCATGTTTAGGCTGTTGTAAATAATGCTGCTATGAACATCGGGGTGCAGGTATCTTTTCAGTGTTTTCATTTCCTTTGGATAAATTCCCATAAGTGGAATTACTGGATAAAATGGCGATTCTATTTTTAATATTTTGAGGAACCTCCATACTGTTTTCCACAGTGGCTGCACCAATTTGCAGCCCTACCAGCAGTCCACATCCCTGCCAGTCTTTGTTCTCTCATGTCTTTTTAAGGGTGGCCATTCTAAAAGGTGTGAGGCGATATCTCATTGTGGTTTTGATTTGCATTTCCCTAACGATTGGTAACGTTGAGCATCATTTCATGTGCCTGTTGGCCATTCATATGTCTTCTTTGGAAAATGCCTGTTTAAGACATTTGCCGATTTTTTAAATCTGGTTACTTGATTTTTTGCTATTGAGTTTTATGGGTTTGTTAATATACTTTGATGACTAGCCCCTTCTCAGATGTATGGTTTGCAAATTTGTTTTCCTATTCCGTAAGTTGTCTTTCCACTAGGTTGTTTATGGTTTCTTTTGCTGTGCAGACATTTTTTAATTTGATTATGTTTTGTTGCTTGTGCCTATGGTGTCATAGCCAAAAAATCATTACTAAGACCCATGTCAAGAAGCTTTATTCTTATATTTTCTTCTAGGGGTTGCATGGTTTCAGGTCTCATATTTAACTCTTTAATCTACTTTGAGTTAATTTTTATGAATGGTATAAGATATGGTTTCAGCTTTATATTTTTGCAGGTGAATATCCAATTATCCCAGAACCATCTATTGAAGAGTCTTTTCTCCATTGAGTATTCTTGGCTCCCTTCTCAAGTATTAGTTGACAATATGTAGTTTGGTTTATTTCTGGGCTCTATTCTGTTGGTCTATTTGTCTGTTTTTATGCCAGTACCATATTGTTTTCATGACTATAACTTAATAGCATAGCGTGAAATCAGGGAATGTGGTACCTCCTGCTTTCTCAGGATTTCTTTGGCTATTTAGGGTCTTTTGTGATTCCATATACATTTTAGGAGGGGTTTTTCTACTTCTGTAAAAAAGGCCATCGGAATCTTGATAGGATTGCATTGAATCCATAGGTGGCTTTTGGTAGTATTGCTATTTTAACAATATTAGTTCTTACAATCCATCAACACAGGATATTTCCATTCATTTGTGTCTTCTCTGATTTCTTTCATCAATATCTTATAGTTTTCAGAATAGAGATCTTTCACCTCCTTTGTTAGTTTTATTCGTAAGTATTTTATAGTTTTTGATGCCATTGTAAATGGGATTTCTATATTTCCTTTTCAGAAAACGTGTTGTTAGTGTATAGAAACTCTACTGGTTTTTGTATGTTAATTTTGTATCTTGAAACTTTACTGAATTCATTAATCAGGTCTAACAGGTGTTTTCTTTCAATCTGTAGGATTTTCTATATATAATTTCATCTCATCTGCAAATAGAATTTTACTTCTTCCTTTCCAATTTTTATACCTTTTATTTCTTTTTCTTGCCTATTACTCTAGCTAGGACTCCACCACTATGTTGAATAGGAGTGGTGATAGTGGGCACCTTGTTCCTGATCTTAGAGGAAAAGCTTTAAACCTTTCATCATATAGTATGATGTTAAGGGTAGGCTCATCATACATGGTCTTTGTTGTGTTGAGATACATTCCTTCTATTCCTAATTTGTTAAGACTTTTTGGCATGAATGGATATTGAATTTTGTCAAATGCTTTTTCAGTGTCTATTGGGATGACTATATGATTCTTTTCTTTCATTCTATTAATGTGATGTATCACATTGATTGATTTGCGTATGTTGAACTATCCTTGCATCCCAAGGATAAATCCCACTTGATCATGATGTGCTGCTGAATTTTGTTTGCTGGTATTTTATTAAGAACTTATGTGTCTATATTGATCAGGGATATTGGCACATAATTTTCTTTTCTAGTAATGTCCTTTTCTGGTTTTGGTATCAGAGTAAAGATTGCCTAATAAAATGAGTTTGGAAGTGATCCATTCTCTTTGATTTTTTGGAAGAATTTGAGAACGACTGGTGTTAATTTTCCTTAATGGTTTGGTAAAATTCACAAGTGAAGCCATCTGGTCCTGGACTTTTCTTCTTTGGGATATTTTTGATGATTAATTCAGTCTCTTTACTAATAATTGGTCTATTCAGATATTTATTTCTTCCTGATTCAGTCTTGGCAAGTTGTAAGTTTAAGAATTTTTCCATCTCTTGGGCTTGGGTGGCTCAGTCGGTTAAGTGTTCGACTTCAGCTCAGGTCATGATCTCACAGTCTGTGAGTTCGAGCCCTGCATCGGGCTCTGTGCTGACAGCTCAGAGCCTGGAACCTGCTTTGGATTCTGTGTCTCCCTCACTCTCTGCCCCTCCCCTGATCATGCTCTGTCTCTTTCTCACAAAAATAAATAAATATTAAAAAAAATTTTTTTAAGAATTTTTCCATTTCTTCTATGTTGTCCATTTTGTTGACACATAGTTCTTCCTGGTACCTCTTATGATCCTTAGAATTTCTGCGGTATCAGTTTTAATGTCTCCTTTTTCATTTATAACTTTGTTGGTTTGGGTTCTTTCTCTTTTTCTCTTGGTTAGTTTAGCTAAGGTTGTGTTCATTTTATTTATCTTTTCAAAGAACCAACTCTTAGTGTGGTTCATCTTTTCCATTGTGTTTTTGTTGTTGTTGTTCTCTATTTCATTTATTTTTGCTCTAATCTTCATTATTTCCTTTCTTCTACTAACTTTTGAATCACTGTTTTTTTTGTTTGTTTTGTTTTGTTTTGTTTTTCTAGTTCCTTAGGGTGTAGAGTTAGGTTGTTTATTTAGGATATTCTTTTTTTAATAATATAATAATCTGGTTAGTGCCCAGGATGGCACTGAATCCCAACTCTGGCTCTACTCCACTGTGGTTTTGGACAAGTTTCTTAAACTCATCGTGCTTCAGATTCTTTTTCTGTAAACTGGGGACGATAGTTGTTTAAAAAGGTCAAGTATATACACGTGGTAAGAGCTCTGTGTGTACTGGCAGTTGTTTTGATCATTATCTTTATTATTATTCTTATCTGAAGCTCTTAGTGGCCTTCGAGCCTCTCACTGTGGTCTGCCTTTTATAGCATTAGCAATTATTCATTGCGAGGATTTTCCCTTTGGGTGGATCAAGTATGTCGATCTGCCCACCTGATTCAGAGGAATGGGCTTCCTTTCACTGTGAGTTAGAGATGTCATCTGGCACGTTTCCTCTGGACCAGAGATGGGAAAATGTGAGTAAACCTGAGAAAAATGTGTTGTGAAAGCATTGTAAGAAGAAAAGCCCAAAACTTCTGAAACTGAAGGGAAGAATAATTATAGGTATTGAGGGAGATGAGAATCATTTCACTGAAACTGAACATAAAAGAGATTACCCCCAAATTGTGTAAAGACTACCAAAGTAAATACCCAAATAAAAATACACTATGTAAATTTGACTTTGGATAAAACCATGAGTATGTCACCATCATGCAGTGAATCACTTTCTGCTAAAGAGAACACCATCTAATATTTGCAGAAAATATTTTCTTACTATAACTTCCTCTGGCTTACTCTAACGACTGGTATTGTTACACGATACCGTATGTCAGGCACACTTCTCTCTGGGAATAAGGGAGAAAATTCACTAATCCTCTGCAAATGTAAGTTTCAGGGTATATCTTAAAGCAAGAGTAAAACACATCTTTTCCGTGTTGTCAAATAGAATCAAATGATGGAACAGCCTACCACATAGCTTCCTGTGTCCCAGTAATCTGCTGCCATTGTACATCCTTGGCATGTTTTTCCGTAACTGAATATAATAATAGTAAAATTAGTGCACTATTTTTCCAAAGAGATGGTTGATACAAGTGGAAAATGTCAGTAACCCTCCCTCATTCCACCATGTCCTACTTACCAATCCGCTTAACAAAAACCAAGAAAGTTCTGCTAGCTGAATCTAGGATTGGCTAGTCTATGAGGGGTTATTGAGGCAGAAATAGCATACCATAAACTCCGTACGGCCAGAGACCCTGGAACCCAGCACCTAGCACGACTGTATTAACAGTTAACCTCCACTGGGCACTTGCTGTGCCCAGCACCATTCTGAGCTGTCTCTGTGTGTAAACCCATTGAATTCTCAAAGCAGCCTCATTAAGTAGACACTATTGTGATTCCCCCAGTGAGGCACAGGGAGCTTATGAAACTTGACCTAACTCAATGGCCATGAAGCTGTGCCACTGAATTCAATCTCCAAGAGCATGGACTCTTCACCATACCCTTTCCAGCCTCTTAGGACAGTAAATGTTCAGTTAATGTCGAAACAGAAGAGACAACAGAAGAGCAAATCAAGACAAGGAGGAGGAAGATGAGGGAACTTAAGCCTTAAGGTTGTTGCTAATGCTGGGGCCACAGGCTGGGGAACTGTACAGGTGACAGCGAGTCCCGGGTAGCAATCTGGTAACCACAGTCCTGCTCCACCTGGCTGCTCTTGTGGCCGGCAGGAGCGCCCCCCCACTCCTCAGACTTTCCTGGGAGACCCTTCATGAGAAGAGTGAACAACTTGTTCAACATTGCCACATACACACATACACACAAACACCTCTGTATGCATAGATACGTAAATTTTTAAATGTGGAAAATATTGAAACACACAAAACAAATCAAACATCTCCCATAATGCTGCCAATTTAAAAAAAAATGATTCTCAAAAACTTAAATTTCCCTCTTTCCATAAGCAGTCATCTCCCTCAAAGGTAAACACTTCAATAAAAGTTTGATATCTAGAGGCACTTAGTTAAGTGTCTGATTCTTGATCTCAGCCCAGGTCTTCATCTCAGGGTTGTGAGTTCAAGCCCCATGTTGGGTTCTATGCTGCCCATGAAGCCTACTTAAAAAATCATATATATATATATATATATATATATATATATATATATATACACACACATACACACACACACACACACACACACACACACCTACCTACCTATATATTTGTATATTTATATACCTAGATATTTATAGAGAGCATAAAATGAAAGTTTGATACCTATGTTTATTAACTTCTCTGTATAATGTGTGTTTATATGCACATATGCATAAATACTTTTTAATAAAATCGGTTCGGGGGCGCCTGGGTGGCTCAGTCAGTTAAGCATCCGACTTCAGCTCAGGTCACAATCTCATGGTTCATGAGTTCGAGCCCTGTGTCAGGCTCTGTGCTGACAGCTTGGAGCCTGGACCCTGCTTCTGATTCTGTCTCTCCCTCTCTCTCTGCCCCTCCCCTGCTCATGCTGTCTCTCTCTCTCACAAATAAATAAATGTAAAAAAAATTAAAAAAATAAAAATAAAAAAATGTAATAGGTTCTATATATTCAATACAGACATTATAATTAATTTTATCTGAACCTCATTTTTTTACACAGAGAGAGTGCAAGTAGGGGAGAGGGGCAGAAGAGGAGAGAGAGAGAATCTTAAGCAGGCTTCAAGCTCATCCCAGAGCCCAACATGGGGTTTGACCCCACGAACCTGGGATCATGACCTGAGCCAAAAGCAAGAGTTCAAAGCTCAACCAACTGAGCCACCCAGGTGCCCCTGAACCTCATCTTTTTTTTTTTTTTATGGTCGTAGAGTATTCCACTCTGTAGACAGGTCCTAATGCTTTAAAACGTCTTTTGTGCTTTCAAACGTCTACTTACAGAATTGTTTTCCCAAGTGTGCAGTCACAGCAACCATTTCCCCCAGTGGTTTCCAAGTCAGTTGCAAGTGCACTTCAAGGCTAGAGGGATAGCATGGAAGTGTGTCAGCAAAATGTGGATATTAAATGTGGCCACGGACCTCCCTGTGAGGCCATGAAAAAAAGCAAGACGGGGCAACTGTTAAACAATCTGAGATTTTGGGGTGCCTGTGTGGTTCAGTCGGTTAAGCGTCCAACTTCGGCTTAGGTCATGATCTCATGGTTCGGGAGTTCCAGCCCCACATCAGGCTCTGTGCTGTGACAGCTCAGAGCCTGGAGCCTGTTTCAGATTCTCTCTCTCCCTCTCTCTGCCCCTCCCCTGCTCATGCTCTGTCTCTCCCTCAAAAATGAATAAACATTAAAAAAAATTTTTTTTTAATTTAAAAACCAGTCTGAGGTTTATTTATTTATTTATTTATTTATTTTAATATATGAAATTTACTGTCAAATTGGTTTCCATACTGTTGATGGAGCATCCCAGTGCTCATCCCAAAAGGTGCCCTCCTCAATACCCATCACCCACCCTGCCCTCCCTCCCACCCCCCATCAACCCTCAGTTTGTTCTCAGTTTTTAACAGTCTCTTATGCTTTGGCTCTCTCCCACTCTAACCTCTTTTTTTTTTTTTCCTTCCCCTCCCCCATGGGTTTCTGTTACGTTTCTCAGGATCCACATAAGAGTGAAACCATATGGTATCTGTCTTTCTCTGTATGGCTTATTTCACTTAGCATCACACTCTCCAGTTCCATCCACGTTGCTACAAAAGGCCATATTTCATTTTTTCTCATTGCCACGTAGTATTCCGTTGTGTATATAAACCACAATTTCTTTATCCATTCATCAGTTGATGGACATTTAGGCTCTTTCCATAATTTGGCTATTGTTGAGAGTGCTGCTATAAACATTGGGGTACAAGTGCCCCTATGCATCAGTACTCCTGTATCCCTTGGGTAAATTCCTAGCAGTGCTATTGCTGGGTCATAGGGTAGGTCTATTTTTAATTTTCTGAGGAACCTCCACACTGTTTTCCAGAGCGGCTGCACCAATTTGCATTCCCACCAACAGTGCAAGAGGGTTCCCGTTTCTCCACATCCTCTCCAGCATCTATAGTCTCCTGATTTCTTCATTTTGGCCACTCTGACTGGCTTGAGGTGGTATCTGAGTGTGGTCAGTCTGAGGTTTAAAAGGCAACTGTAGCCAAGCTGTCGTGATGGCCGGAGTAAAGCGGCAATGACTTATGAAAATGGGATTAAATTGCAATTTAAAAATATATACTTTCTTTCCTTAAGTTCAGCCTGTCTTTTCTTTAACTCATTTCACTTTTTTTCCCCCTAATTTTATGGTAAGAGAAGGAAGTTTGCTGTCAATGGGCTGAAAGAAATAATTTTTATCATTTTCATGTTTCTCCACTGCCAACATGCTTTGCATAAGGTAGCTGTACAACTGGTTTGATTGGCTTAAGTTTTTTTTAATTGGTAAACGTGTGATGCTCTCTGCCTAGTGACTTCGGATGAAAGCAACAAAACTTGGGGAAGGAATACTGTCTGTCGACAAGAAGAGTTTGAAGATGTGAAAAGGAGTTTCAAGAAAAAAGGTTGTACCTGGGGACCAAATTCAATTCAAATGAAAGAAAGAACTGAGTGCAAAGAAAGGTATGTGTGTGATATCGTGGTGGGGGCGAGGGGAGGGAGTACTTCAGCATTTACCGTGACAGATACAGTGCCTTTTGTAACATCACTTTGGCCAGACTTCACTTTCAAAAAGCAGTTGGAAAAATACAGAGCTACCCAATACTAATTTAATTTCCTGGATGAGTTTATCCTACTAAATTAGTTACTGTATAGTTATGCAGTTAAAAAAAAATTTCCAATGTACTTTGTGTCCCATTTCAAGGTTTTATTCGTACGTTGTTAGCCCTTCAAAACACTACAAATGTGCTGTTTCCTACTTAAAAATTTTGTCAGCGTATATCTGTCAAAACCTAATTTTGTTTCTGTTACATTCTCCTTTAGAATAAGACCTCTCTCAGACGGCAACAGTCCTTGGTCAACTCTCTTACTAAAGAATCAGAAAACCATGCCGTTGGCTTCGTTATTTGTGGACCAGCCAGGTAATTGTGCTTCAGGAAATGGAATTTGTTTGAGGTAGACTTCCCATCTGAATGTTCTAGAAGCTCTGCTTTAATAGTTCCGTGTGGTCGTTCAAGTAGCATAGGGAAAGTTAGCAAGTAGTAGCATTTACTTAAACTCATAACTTATTTTCTGTCCTGGAAGTCTTTTTGGTGAAAAGTAATGAGGCGCCACATTGTTTATTGGGAATTTGTAACTCCTGTTGTTTACCAGAAAAAAGTGGTATCCTAATTAATTCTGTAGACTCAAATTAATTTCGTATAGGATGTAGTAAATATGAAAATATAGACATGCTGAAATTCTGCTGAGATTAAGGGGTGATCTCCTGCCTCCTGCCTGTATCTCCACCTCTTGACATGATGAAATCTTACCAAGCAGGTTATCTGTGGAAAAGTACTGCTTAGAGAGAATTGCATTGCAATCTCTATTTAACTGAAGTGAATCATGATTATTTTCAGTATTTAGTATGCCTATTCAAAATTCAGATAGTAAAAAGTTTAAGAGAGGGGCGCCTGGGGGGCTCAGTTGGTTAAGCGCCGACTTGGTCTCAGGGCATGATCTCGCGGTTCATGGGCTTGAATCCCCACATCGGGCTCTGTGCTGACAGCTCGGGGCCTGGAGCCTGCTTCAGATTCTGTGTCTCCTTCTCTCTCTGCCCCTCCCCCATTTGTGCTCTGTCTCTCAGAAATAAATAAATGTAAAAAAAAATTTTTTTTAAATAAAAAAAAAATAACCCTTCACGTGAACTTCAAGAGGTAGCTTAACAGAGACTGAGTGGAGTCAGCCAAATATATCCTTGTATTTTCTCCACCAGTCCTTTGGAGGACTTATTAAGAGGGTCAAAACATTCCATAGATAAATAACTAAATAAATAAATAAATACATAAATAAATAAGTAAGTAAGTAAGTAGGTAAATAAAAGAATTGAGAAAAAAAGGGAAGACTTCTCTAATCTATTTAGTCACAAATAATGAAAAATATACTATAGGAATAACAGTTTTATTACAATTAATTGTTCTTCCTTGGTACTCAAACTGTATCTGACAATAAGTCATAATGTGTAATAAGAGGAGAACCTGTTGCCCTTACAGCAAGAGTCAGAATACAATCATGAACCTGACTAGGAAGCATTTATGCAGGAATGACAGAACACCTGTCCTGCATATACCCAAATATACTTGTGCAGATATTTATACCAAAACCACATCCTCATGACAGTGCAGAAGAGGAAGATTGAACATGGGCGGTGAGTGATAAGTTGCTTATAAAATTAAGCACAGCACGGATAGTAAATTCAAGAAATTTACCACCGTGTTCTCCTGAAACAGCTTTAACTTGGTTATAGCATCAAAGGGCTGTCTTAGATTGTCAGGTAGAAAGACCAATTTTCTTTTCTTTAGTGATAACAATCCCTGAAGGCTCTCTAACAATTTTCCTACCTCTGAAACTTTTTAAAAAATTTTTTTCAATGTTTATTTATTTTTGAAAGACAGAGAGAGACAAAGTGTGAGTGGGGGAGGGGCAGAGAGAGAGGGAGACACAGAATCCGAAGCAGGCTCCAGGCTCCGAGCTGTCAGCACAGAGTCCGACGCGGGGCTCGAACCCACAAACTGCGAGATCATGACCTGAGCTGAAGTCGGATGCTCAACCGACCGAGCCACCCAGAGCACCCCTCACATGAAGGGTTATTGAACAGAAGGCTTACACTTGTCTGTCCTATCTGTGCCCCCCACCACCACTCCTCTGTGTGGTCCTGTCCTTCTGAGCATTTGTGTCTCAGCTCAGATGTTTCCTGAAAGCTTTTGCTTCCAGCTGCGCTGAAATAGCATCTCACCCCATCCTGGTGTCTCATTACCCATTCTTATTTATCCATAGCTCTTATCTGAAATTCTTACTCGTCTACATTTGATGCCCACAATTTTTCTGTTCTGTTTCGCTCCCAAACTGGAATGTCACTGAATTCATCAGTTTTGTTCACCACTCCCAATGCCTGGAACACACCAAGCATTCACCATCTATCCAGTGCCTAAATGAACCCTAAAAGGACATTTTGATCTTAGGTAGATATTTACCTTGGTTTGGGGACTACAGATACTTGTCATCAGTCATGAGAAGGGAAGATTACGATGGACCAGTATAAGTTCATGACCACTTCAGGGGAAAGTATGTTTTACTTATCAGGAAAGGTACACATAAACACACATTAGGAAATTCTCAGTATACTTTTTTTTTAATGTTTTATTTCATTTTTGAGAGCGTGTGCGTGCGTGCGAGAGAGAGAAAGAGACAGAGCGTGATCAGGGGAGGATCAGAGAGAGAGGAATACACAGAATCCGAAGCAGGCTCCAGGCTCCAAGCTGTCAGCACAGAGCCTGATGCAGGTCTCAAACCCACGAACTGCAAGATCATGACCTGAGTTAAAGGCGGACGCTTAACCAACTGAGCCACCCAGGTGCCCCGCTCAGTATAGTTTTAAATCTATGAATTTCACTTGTCAGTATCATCCCCCACTCTTGTTTTGTAAACTGTGGGTTGATCATTTGCTATCCGTTACATGTACTGTGCATATATGTAATACATGTTCGTTTCGCCGAAATGCATTTCGTGCCTACTTGATGAAGGTACTATTCAGGGAAGACTCCTCCAAATTTAAAAAGACATGGTCAGAAGCTTACCAGCTTGCATGCACATTAGATTGTGATCTAAAAGTACAGAAACTGAAAGATGTGGGGTGGGGGAGCTTTGGAGGGAGCCGAGACTGAACGTTGGGGGGGCATGGGCCGTGTCAGGCTGCATTAGCATCAGGTGGTACTTTGAGAGAGGGCTTTCTGAGGTGAGAGGGAACTTGGGGCCACTGGTAGAATGTGGAAGGAAGCCAGACGGAGGAAGAAGAGGGCTGTCTGAAGGCAAGGCGGTGATAGAAAGAGCACCACCGGATCACTGGAAGAAGCTAGCCTCTTGACTTGTCTGGACTAATATAGAGCACGTTGCACGAATAATAGGACATAATATTGGAAAAGTCACTGGAGCCTCTTTGTGGATTGCTCTGAATGTGGATTAAGGAGTTTGTCGCTTGGCTGATTCATTGTTAAGCACCCAAGTAATAACAATTACCGCTTCCTCTTCAGCTGATACAATTTGTTACCCTGTGGGACCTCTTCGGAGAATCTTCCTTTGTTCCAGTGGCTCCCAAACTTGAGTAAAGGCGTGTTAAAACACAGACCCCTGGGTGTCAGCCTTAGAATTTCTGGTTCCTGAGTCTGGAGTGGGTCAGAGTTCACATTTCTGCAGGTTTCCAGTTTCCACACTGATCTGTGGCCTAGTGGTTCTTGTACACACAGACGAGTCATGGATGACGGGGCCGGACACATTCAGAGGAGGCAAAGGGCACGCTGTGTCTGATACATTACAGTGCCCACGTATATGTGTGTGCATTTCTGTATCTTGATGACTTTTTTCTATACTAATTTTATTTTCCATGCCAACAAAGAGCCATTTCCTGAAGGATAAGGAACAGCAGGTGATGTGCTTGCTGGGGAACCTTGAGTTCTGTGTCCCCGGCTCCCTTTCCTTAGGGTCCTTCTGGATGAACTGTTTGCTCAACGGAAAAGACTCCATGTGCTTGGACTTAGAATATTTATTAGATTTTAGCTTTATTTTATAGTATCGTTTAAATAATTTTTACTGTAAATTGTACTTATCCTGTATATTTATTTACATCTTTATTCAGGTGTTTCTGAAGAGCCAAAACTTTCCCTGGACGGATCAGAACACAGAAAACCAAAGCAAATAAAATCACCTAGTCAAGGCTATGTGGATCTACCTCTTTGGAAAGATGGCCAGAGAGAGAATCCAGTGGAACCTGGAAGCTGGGAGGAGGGATTCTCCACGAACCCTGCTGCTGTCACTCCTCAGGTGACCCCTACGAATAGCCTGAGCAGATCCCCCCAGAGAAAGAAGACAGAGTCTGCCCTGTATGGCTGCACCATGCTGCTGGCATCCGTGGCTCTGGGGCTGGATATCAGAGAGCTCAATAAAACACAGGCTGCTGAGGAACCGTTGCCCAAAGAAGAAAGGAAGAAACGCGAGGGAATCTTCCAGCGGGCTCCCAAGTCCCGAGGCAGTACAAGTCCTTCTACAAGGCCACCGTCTACAGGCGAGGGGGCCGGCAACCCACCCGTCTTCCCTCCAACAAGTGCCCTGAGCCTTCTGTCCATGCCCTCTCTCTCCACGAAGTGCTTGCTCCAGACCGACGGTGAAGATGCATCTGAGGGCAGCACCCACATCACCTGTGACCCTGAGATGCCCACTCCAGATTTCTGCCCTACCGTTGGGGGAGGGAGTCACAGACTGCCCTCCACGCCAAGACTTGAGACTGATCAGAGGATGTGGAAAAACCTGCCTCCTCCTTTCTTGGAGCCGACATTTGGGAATGTGCCTTATTACCCTTCTTCGAAAGAACAAGCGTCGCATCACAGACGCACCCTGTCTGATGGAAACGCTTCTCAGACCCCAGGTAGGTTGCGTTAGCTGGGTCAAAGTACAGAACACGGCTGTTGAGATTAGAATGTCAGATCGCTTGGATATCTGATTGTATATCTTCCAAGTGGCTACACTTACAAGTTTGTTTGCACAGTGAATACAGATCTTTGAATTTTACCCTCCTCTTTTGTTTGACTTTATCATTTGAATTCTAGGAAAAGCATGATTGGATTTCAGCAACGTATATATATAATAGCAAATTAAAACCGAGCAAACATGTAGAGAATAACTGCCCCAGCTCCTCACAGTATGGAGGACAGGTCATTTGCCCAGATCTGAACCAGTAATTAGTGGGAGAGCTGGAACCCCATAACTGATCACCCAGCCTCCCCTGTGATACGTGTTCTTCTGCGTCCCCCGGCTTCACTGCTCAGTTGACGACCAGGTTGAATTTAGCAAGGGTTAAGAGTCAAACGGTGCACACCATGCTGTGCTTCTTTTGTATGTAAAGATAATTACAAACATATGCCTTGAGTACTAAGCGAGGTCATGTGTATGAAAAATGCCCTTTAGGTTGTAAAAAGTTAGTTAGTTTTTACTAACTAATAACTAACTAACTAATGGTTAGTTATAAAGTATATTAAAACTGAAATGGTTTTCATTCTTTTTCTTTTCCTCTGCTCTTTTAAGGACTATACCCCCGACATGATTTTTTTTCCAGCTTATTGTCCATTGTCTTTAGATACATTTATTGCCCTTCTGTAATGCAGTAGAGTATTAGTAGTTTGTAATTGCACAAGGAGAAATTCTAGGACAATAATCCCATGAGAAAGCATTCTTTTTCTTTTAATTATAAGCCAATAATTATTTGCTGGAGTGGTAATGAGTCAGTTGTGCAGAACAAGAAAGAGAAGGGCCAGCATGTAGGACCTAACTGCCTCCCAGTTGTCATCCATTTTTTCAGATCATAATCTGAAAGTGAAAGTTCATCATATTAACCATAATTTAAAAAACACACACACAAAAAAACAAACCTCTATTCTAGTCTTATCCATCTTGAAGCCTCTCCTGTTTATGAAACAGTTGCGATGATTGACCACAGTGCTGTGACAGTGATGTGGCTGTGTTTATGGGTCGAGTTTCCTTGGTAGAAACACTCTTTACAATCTGGCAGGGCTTTTTCATAAACAAACATTGTATCCCAGTCCTTCTAAAAGGTTTATTTATGTCCAGGGTTTTTTGTTACTGCTCACTTGAAAGTGATTACCGAATCCATGTGCCCTCCTGGTTATTGGGCTGGATGTTGCTTGTTTTAGAAGTCACTGTCCCTCTAATTGTGCACTGTCTCTGCTTTCTCAAGCAGCTGGGACAACTCTACCAGTCCCCGGAGTCTCTTACCTGCCCCCTGAGCGGGTTCTGGGGATCCCCCACCTCTCACATGGGCCTCACGGTAATCTGCCAAAGGAGGCCCCGCCCGAAAAACAAAGAGCGGTCAGCATCATGCCTCTGCCTCGCCCTCCCTCCTCCAGGAGCCGAACAGAGTCTCAGCCCACACGGGCCGACTCTGCCATGCGTGGTCCGGGACCCACTGCTAACTGTTCCCTCGGTGCCCAGGAGAGAACTAAACCCCATGTGCCTTCCCTACTGGACGCAGATGCCGAAGGCCAAAGCAGGGACTGCACGGTGCCTTTGTGCAGGATGAAGAGCAGAACTAGCCGACCATCCATATATCAACTGGAGAAAGAATTTCTGTCTTAAGTGCCTTACTTTGTTTGAGCCTTTTTTTTTTTTTAAGGTGAACAAATTAAAACAATGTGTCTACCTTTGAACTGTTTCATGCTGCTGTGTTTTCAAAAGCTGTGGCCATGTTACTAAAAGTAGTAATGGATGTCAACCTTTGCAGAAAAATATATGTGATTGCTCTTAGTGGTCTGTATCATTTTTTCCCCACTGGATTCTTACCTAGTAACCTGAAACACACACACACACACACACACACACACACACACACAAATAAAACAAGAAATGTGCAACAATGTAAAACTATGCTGGGCAGAGTTACCTTGAGCATAATTTTAATGCTTTCTCTGTCCTCATTTATATCCTTGTCTATAACACCCAAATTGTAATGAAGTGTACCCTTTTTGTCCCTTCCCCTTCATTTTCTTCCTGTTTGCCTTCTCTTTTTGCTCTTTTTCATCTCTTTCTTGTTATTTGTGCAACAAAACAACAGGAATAATGTGATATTAGTAAGTAAAGGTATCTATTTAAAGAGATATATTGAAGACTGGAATAGACAGAGGGTCCCAATGAAATCCCCTGAACTCAACATAGGCTTGTAATGTATAGATCTGCCCAGATCTCACATAAATTATGCAGTATTTCTCTCTTTGAGGAAACTTAACTGAATGTAACTTGCAAACATTGTACAGAATGTAACTTTAAAAAATTTCTTATCCATTAGAACCCCAAGACAGATTTTTAAAAGGTCAGTCATTGGCATTTGGCTAGGACCACATGATGTCCACATGAGCGAGGCCAAGCTGTAGGCTCTTATGGTAGAAAAGTTTCTTCTTCCATCAGTCACCACATAGTTGGTGCCCAGAGTGTAAAGCTTTTCCATTTTGTAGGATTTTTAAAAATTAAGTGGTGACTTGTATATCACGTGTCAGAAACAGTCATGTCACTTAATTTTATTTTTCTGTTTAAATATGTGATTATTCTGATAACCCCCAGTATAGTCAGAAGAACCACCAAATCAAGAAGCAGCAAGCAGCATTGTTAGAATTTAAGTATTGCATAGTTATCTCATGTTTCAGTAGTTGTGGATAAATGGTAGATAGACATCAAAAGATAAGCTGATAATGGTACAAATGACAAATACAGATTATTTTCAGATAGGGGTTTTTAAATGGATTTGGGGTAGCAGATCAGGATTTTAAATGGAGTCACTTTTATAAAATACTACATCTATGATACAAATAGACTGTTGAGTTATTAAACTACAGAAATGAGTATCCAGGAGCTTGTATATTTGTCTGGGTTTCTTTTAGTACATTCATTATGCTTCCCTTCCATCACTAGAATGTGACTATTTGGGATGACAATAAATACTTAAAATTTTGCATACAATGAAACACTAAATTGCAAATATCACTTGACATTTCATTTAAAATTTTACCTGGGTCAGGGTTTACCCAGTAACTGTAATGACAGCAGTTTAAATCAGCTGTGATAAAATATCCACCTAGAGCAGAAAAAAAGAAAATGGTATTTGGCCATTTGGGAACATCATAGTCACTTGGCAGGTATGCCCCAGCAGATGGTCAACAGAGCATGAAAGGATTACAATAATTTAAGTGCATTTAACCCCAAGGAAAACATTCTTGTGTTTAAAATTCTTGCAGCAAAATCTCAGGTGTGTATCCACATTTTGTTGTATTATGGTCCATTCTATGATTTGGCTTCACTTTTGGGAGGTGGTTGAAATACGTAATCAAAATCGGGTTTCCTCAAGACTTTATCACATTTGAAACTGTGGTTGGCTGCTTTGTAGTCAGTCATTTGGGGGCATGTAATTTCCAGCTAAAAGTGAAGGAAATACATGCCTGAAATAGTACATGAAAAAAAGCATAGAAACTCTGTTCTCAGTTTTGCTTCTGCCAAAACATTATGTGTGTGCACACGTTTGTGTGTGTGTGTGTTTGTGTGTGTGAGTAAGGGGTGGAGGGCAGTGGCAGGTGTCCTGTCTTTTCCTTCTGCTCTGTTCCTTCTCCCATCTAGCTTCATTGCAGTCAACTTTACATCACGATGAATTTAGAAGTGAAGATACGTTAAAGAGATAATTGCAATACGAGGATTTAATGTCACGTTACTGCAAAGAGTTGGTTTTTGCTGAGATCTGTTGTATATTTATGATTTTCTATATGTGTCTTTGTTATACTTAGCAGAATCTGGTTATTTATTTTCATATAGACTTAATAGCTCATTGAAAGAGAAATTAAGCTGATTACTATTAGTCAACATTTAAGGTGCTCCCACTGCAGAAATTTAAGGCCTGAGCCTGAAATGCTGTATTATGAAGCCTTGTGACTGAAAAAGATGTTTACATATGTTGTCTATTTTTTTAATAAACTTTTTTTTTTATAGCTAGTCTACTTGCTCAGTGGCTTTGATCTGATAATTTTGACTATAGTTTGTAATGGCTTATTTTGTATTTAATAAGGAAAGGAACATTAATAAGGCTCATCAATGTTTAATAAAGCCAGGTATAGGGGCGCCTGGGTGGCGCAGTCGGTTAAGCGTCCGACTTTGGCCAGGTCACGATCTCACAGTCCGTGAGTTCGAGCCCCGCGTCAGGCTCTGGGCTGATGGCTCAGAGCCTGGAGCCTATTTCCGATTCTGTGTCTCCCTCTCTCTCTGTCCCTCCCCCGTTCATGCTCTGTCTCTCTCTGTCCCAAAAATAAATAAACGTTGAAAAAAAAAATTAAAAAAAAAAAAAAGCCAGGTATTAACCTGCTAAATTCACTGATCTGAAGATCACTAAGTGAGTCATGGGATTAAATACTTTTTAAAAAGTATAGTGAAATATTCTACTTAAAATATGTTAGGTTTACACATGCATTGAAGAGTTGCGTTTCATCGTGAGAACTTGCAACTCCAGCTTTTCAGAAGGCATGCCTCTGCAACGTGGAATTAGTGTATGAACTGAATCTCCGTTGATGCTGCAGGATTGTGGTTAATGAGACATATTCATTACTAACATGCTTAAATCAGAAAAATTTGAAGAACCATGAAGCATCTGGTAATTCTCACTAAGCAATGAGAGCTTGGGTGGAGTATGAAGCAGATAACATCTCATACAGATCCAAGAATTGCCCTGCCACACCAGAGGGACGGAAACTTGGCATCCGTGGCCTATGTAAGTGGTGAGGACCCTCCTAGGTGCGTATGTGAGACACCTCCTGTAATTACCTTTAATACAATTGGTAAGGCAAGTCGTAGTATCCCTATTAGGAATAAAATAGACCCAGAGAAGTTTAGTAGATTTCCAAAGACCCAACCTGTATCTAGTCCCTGTTCACACCTATTGTAACCATACGTATAGTGCAGAGTAGACATCTGAAGTGTGAGCTTTGTAAATGGAATCCAAAGCTATAGTAATGTTTCGTCAAAAAGTTCAGAAGCCTAGAAATGTATGTGTACCTAAAAGCAAAGTAAGATCAAAACAAAGAGACAAACCATAAGAGACTCTTAAACGCGAAGAACAAACTGAGGGTTGCTGGAAGGAAAGTGGGTGGAGGGATGGACTAAATGGGGGATGGGCATTAAGAAGGACACTTGCTGGGATGAACACTGGGTGTCAGAGGTAAGAGATGAATCACTGGGTTTTACTGAAACCAATACTACACTGTATGTTAACTAACTTGAATTTAAATAAATAAATTTTTTTAAAAAGCCAACAGTTAATGCAATGGGAAACTTTTTAGGTAAACATGAAAGGGAACCACAAGTATCAAAACATGCATACCTAATAGGTCAACTCAGAAAAAAATGGCATATTCTGTTCAGTGGGCCTATAAATATAGAATTACTTAACTGCAATATAAATGTATAGTAATTAGGCATAAGCTGTCTATACTCTTTTGAAAAGGCCAACATGCTAAACAACAGTGAAAGATGAAGCTTTTATAAATGAAAAAAAAATTAATAGTTACCATACAGTGGAGGAAACATTAGCTATGTTTTTACATCCTAACAAAGCAGGTTAAGATGAATTGAGCTTCCTTAGGCCGACAGCCTCATTGAGTGGCTACTGAGGTAGGCTCTGGGAAAGACTAAAAGGATTTAGTGGTGAACAAGAGAGACACCACATGTGGACCTTGCCTTCATGGTTCTTCAGATCTAGCAAGAAAGACGTTCAATGAGAAACTAACCAGGACCAGCTTCATGGGCGAGCGAATTGTGCCACTCAGGGCTCAGTGCCCAGAAGTTCCTGAGCTTCACGGTAATGCTCTGTTACCATCTTGAATTCCTTAACAAGTTTAAAACAGGGGTCCCTCATGTTTGCACTGGGCTCCACAGACTATGTGGCCAACCCTGAGTACAAGTGAAATGAGTTGTAAAAGGTGAAGTAGTTGGTGCTTTGTTAGCACTGGAAGAGCCAATCTGAGGGATTCAGGGAAGGAGGAAGGAAGCCTCCCCACAGTCATTAGCTTATGGGAGGCCAATGAGTCATTTTTCTCTTGCTGCTTTCCAGATTTCTCCTTGTTATTGGCTTTCAGCATTTTTATCATGATGTAGATCTTTTTCTAGACCGTGTATCCAACTAGGAGTCTGTTTAATTACTTGGATGTGTAGGTTAATGCGTTCAGCAAATTTGGGGTTTTCAGCTATAATTGCTTCAAGTAATTTTGGGGCTCCTTTTCCTCTCTCCTTCTGGTACTCCCATTACACATATGTTGGTATACATAATGGTGTCCCACATTTCTCTGAGGTTTTCCATTCCATCTTTATTCTCTATCTCTCTTTTTTTCCAGATTACATAATCTATATAGATCTCTCTTCAAATTCTCTCATTCTTCTGTTCATATCTACTATCAAGCTCCTCTGGTGATTTTTCGTTTTAGTTACTGCATTTTCAACTCCATAGTTTCCATTTGATTCCTTTTTTTATAATTGTCTGTCTTTATACTCTTTTTGATAAGAATCATCATACCTTCCTTTATTTTAAAACGTGCTTCCCCTTAGTCCATTGCACATATTTAAAAGGACAGTTGTGATGTCTTTGTTCAGTCTGAAATCTGGGACCTTTCAGAGGCCATTTCTGTTGCTTCCTTTCTCCCCAGTAGATAGATCACACGTTCCTGTGTCTTTGTATGTCTCATATTTGTTGTTGTTGTTGTTGTTGTTGTTGTTGTTGTTGTTAAAAATGACATTTTAGGGAATACATTGTAGCAAACGTGGAAAATGATTTCCCTCACCCCCTATCCAGGTCTTTTTGTTGTTTTTGTTTGTGTGTTTGTTTAAGGATTTGGATAGACTATTTTAATAATGTCTCTTTTCCCCTACAGTGCAAAGCCTTTGGTGTCACTCCTCAGAAGGTATAGCTTTAGTGCACACACAGCTACCCTGCAATAACACAGTTTTAGCATGCTTCCCTTTGACCATCGCTTCCACTGGTCTCTGTTAAGCTCTGTGCTTCATTTGGTATTACACCCAGTTGTTAGTCTCCAGTGATTGCTGACTGGTTGCTCAATTATTTTTTTATTATGCCTGGGGCATAAATTTCTCCACCGTCTATTCCAATTAATTTCAGACAGGGATAATTTGTGGGCCAGTCTTTAAAGTGTGTTCTGATCCCAGGCGGGATCTTATTAGATGCCTTTTTGCCTGATTCTCTCTGGTAAAACAGCTGGCCTATGATTTAGCTTGTTGCTCTTAATTAAGAGGAGCCATGGTTTTTGAAAATGCTCTTATGCTTGAACTTCCCCCACACTCTTAAATAAAATTAGTCCCTTTGGTGAAAGATTTGCAGTTCTGTTCTTGTGTAACACCTCCCGACCTGAGCAAAATATCTGAGCCATATTCTGGGCGCTGGGTGGAGTAGTAACTTGCAATCTTCTTTGCTTGGTTCTCCCAGAGAGAATGACTGCTCTCCGAGTGAACTTGTGGGGTGAAAGCATTTTGGAATCCAGTGTTTTCACTGGGGTAGAGCCTCATCCTGTGAGTGGGAGCTGGGTGGAAGAAGGGAAGCCTTCACCTCTCACTTACACTCAGTAGGAATTTAGCCTCTTAAACGCAGAGTTGGAGAAGATGTGAAATGCTGATGTCCTGTGCCTCTGATTGAAATATACACTGCTTTGATTGGGAGCTGACTGGGAGGGAGTCCTGTCTCCTGGGCCAAATCTGATGGGAATGGAGCTTCTGTCGAGCTGAGCTGGGTGGGGGTGAGGTGAGGCAGAGGTTGTAGGCCATAGCTCAGATGTCACAGACTCTCACTGTTCTTACCAAGATTTAGTATAGTCTTCTTGAATAAATACTTCTTTATTTGTTGTATGCCCTTAAGACAATTTCCAGAGCCTTTAAGTCTTTTTTAAGGTAGTTGTCACCAGTATGCTCCCTATACAGCCATCCTATAAGTGGAACCTCTGGTTATATTTCACAAAGCAGGTCACTAACTCTTCTGGAAGCATTTTCTCCTGTTGGCTCATGTAACACCACACATCTAAAGCTATGTTTTTTTTATCCTATGGCCCTAAATGCATTTCAAGGCACTTCACGCTCCATTTTCTGTCTCCAGCCTTGTCCTAATCTTAGAGCTCCATTTAATATATATTCTGCTGCTTACTTCTCATCTCCTCTCGGATGTCTCAGGGGCATCTCAACCAGGACGTGGCCCAAATAACATTCTTGATCTACTGCCTTTCCTAAATCTGCTTTTCCCTCAACCTTCTTCTCAGTAAACAGCACCAGCACCTAGGAGTTAGAGAACTCGCCTTAACAGCCATTCTACAATAGTAATGTCATGAATGTACCTACGTCACCTACAGTTGTTCAATAACTCTTTGTAGAATAATTGGATGGATGATTCCCATTTTATAGATGAAGAAACTGAAGCTTAGGGAGATCAAGGAAATTGCTGGATTTGAATCCAGTCTGAGTCTAGTCTGTGCTCTTAAACCACAGGAAAAAAAGCTTGTTATCTGTTAAATCGTTGGTTTTCAATAAATGTTATGGTTAACATGTTGATGAAAGGATAGTTGAAAGAAAGTAGTATAAACTATAGTTGGAATGCAACTTTGGGGCATTATTGTGGAGGACTTTGACTACTAGTCTAAGGATTTGGCAGTGTATTCTGCGTTATAAAGGCACAATGATAGGTTTTATTTATTTTTCTTAGTTTAAATCTAAGTTAACATATGCTGTAATAATGATTTCAGGAATAGAATTTGGTGATGCATCACTTACTTATAACACCCAGGGCTCATCCCAACACGTGTCTACCTTAATACCCCTTGTTCATTTAGCTCATCCCCCCCACCTCTCTCCACCAACCCTCAGTTTGTTCTCTATATTTAAGAGCCTCTTATGTTTGTCCCCCTCCTTGTTTTTATGTTATTTTTGCTTCCCTTCCCTTCATCTGTTTTGTATCTTAATTTCCACATATGAGTGAAGTCATATGATATTTGTCTTTTTCCAACTGACTTATTTCATTGGGCATAATACATTCTACCTCCATCCATGTCATTGTAAATGGCAAGATTTCATTTTTTTGATAGCTGAATAATATTCCATTGTATGTATGTGTGTGTGTGTACACACACACACACTTACACACTTCCAACACTATGTTGAATAACAATGGTGATTGTGTTTACCATTGTGTATATATATATATATATATATACACACACATATACATACATACACACAAACACACACAATGTATATACATATACCACATCTTTAACCATTTAAGAGTTGATAGACATTTGGACTCTCTCCATAGTTTGGCTATTGTTGATAATGCTGTTATAGACATTGGGATACGTGTATCCCTTTGAATCTGTATTCTTGTATCCTTTAGGTAAATAACTAATAGTGCAATTGCTGGATCGTAGGATAGTTCTATTTTTAACTTTTTGAGGAACCTCCATACTGTTTTCCAGAGTGGTTGCGCCACTTTGCCTTCCCACCAGCAATGCAAAGATTCCCTCTTTCTACACAACCTTGCCAACATCTGTTGTTGCCTGATTTGTTAAGTTTAGCCATTCTGACAGGTGTGAAGTGGTATCTCATTGTGGTTTTGATATGTATTTTCCTGATGATGAGTGATGTTGAGCATCTTCTCATGTGTGTTAGCCATCTGGATGTCTTCTTTTGAAAAGTGACTATTCATGTCTTTTGCCCATTTTCTTCACTGGATTATTTGTTTCTTGGGTGTTAAGTTTGATAAGTTCTTGATAGATTTTGGATACTAACACTTTATCTGATATGTCATTTTCAAATATCTTCTCCCATTCCATCTGTTGCCTTTTAGTTTTGCTGATTGTTTCCTTCACTGTGCAGAAGTTTTTGTCTTGATGAAGTCCTAATAGTTCATTTTTGCTTTTGTTTCCCTTGCTTCCGGAGACATGCCAAGTTGCTGGGGCCAAGGTCCAAGAGGCTGCTGCCTGTTTTCTCCTCGAGGATTTTGATGGCTTCCTGTCTTATGTTTAGGTCTTCCATACATTTTGAGTTTATTTTTGTGTATGGTGCAAGAAAGTGGTCCAGGTTCATTCTTCCATATGTCACTGTCCAGTTTTCCCAACACCATTTACTGAAGAGACTGTCATTTTCCCACTGAATATTCTTTCCTGCTTTGTCAAAGATTAGTTGGCCATACGTTTGTGGGTCCATTTCTGGGTTATCTATTCTGTTCCACTGAGCTCTGTGTCTGTTTTTCTGTCAGTACCATACTGTCTTGATCACAGCTTTGTAATACAGCTTGAAGTTCAGAATTGTGATTCCTCCAGCTTTGGTTTTCTTTTTCAGGATTGCTTTGGCTACTCAGGATCTTTTCTGGTTCCATACAAATGTTAGGATTTCTAGCTCTGTGAAGAATGCTGGTGTTATTTTGATTGTGATTGCATTGAATATGTAGATTTCTTTGGGTAGTATCAACATTTTAATGATATTTGTGCTTCCAATTAATGAGCATGGAATATTTTTCTATTTTTTGGTGTGTATAGATTTTTCACCTCTTTGGTTATATTTATTCCTTGGTATTTTGTGTTTTTTGGTGAAATTGTAAATGAGATCAATTCCTTGATTTTTCTTTCTGCTCCTTAATTATTGGTGTACAGAAATGCAACTGATTTCTGTACATTGATTTTATATCCTGCAATTTTGTTGAATTCATGTATCAGTTCTAGCAGTTTTTTGGGGGGGTCTTTTGGGTTTTCCACATAGAGCATCATGTTGTCTTCAAAGAATGAAATTTGACTTCCTCCTTGCCGATTTGGATGCTTTTTGTTTCTCTGTGTTGTCTGATTGCTGAGGCTAAGACTTCCAACACTATGTTGAATAACAATGGTGAGAGTGGACATTGTTGTCATGTTCCTGACCTTAGGGGAAAAGCTCTCAGTTTTCCCCATTGAGGATGACATTAGTGGTAGGTCTTTCATATATGGCTTTTATGATCTTGAAGTATGATCCTTCTATCCCAACTTTCTTGAGGGTTTTTATCAAGAAAGGATGCTGTATTGGGGCGCCTGGGTGGCGCAGTCGGTTAAGCGTCCGACTTTAGCCAGGTCACCATCTCACGGTCCGTGAGTTCGAGCCCCGCGTCAGGCTCTGGGCTGATGGCTCAGAGCCTGGAGCCTATTTCCGATTCTGTGTCTCCCTCTCTCTCTGTCCCTCCCCCGTTCATGCTCTGTCTCTCTCTGTCCCAAAAATAAATAAACGTTGAAAAAAAATTTTTTTTAAAAGAAAGGATGCTGTATTTTGTCAAATGCTTTTCCTGCATCTATTGAGAGGATCATGTGGTTCTTATCATTTCTTTTGTTAATGTGATGTATCACTTTAATTGATTTGTGGATATTGAATCAACCCTGCATCCCAGGAACAAATCCCACTTGATCATGGTGAATAATTCTTTTAATGTATTGTTGTATCTGGTTTGCTAGTATCTTGTTGAGAATTTTTGCATCCTTGTGCATCAGGGAAATTGGTCTGTAGTTCTTCTTTTTAGTGGGGTCTTTCTCTGGTTTTGGAATCAAGGTAATGCTGGCCTCGTAGAGTTTGGAAGTTTTCCTTCCATTTCTGTTTTTTGAAACAGCTTCAAAAGAATAGTGTTAACTCTTCTTTAAATGTTTGGCAGAATTCTCCTGGAAAGCTATCCAGCCCTGGACTCCTGTTTGTTGGGAGATTTTTAATTATTAATTCAATTTCTTTCCTGGTTATGTGTCTGTTCAAATTTTCTATTTCTTCCTGTTTCAGTTTTGCTAGTTGTATGTTTCTGGGAATTTGTCCATTTCTTCCAAATTGCACAATTTGTTGGCACAAAATTGCTCATAATATTCTCCTATTATTGTTTGTGTTTCTGTGGTGTTGGTTATGATCTCTCCTCTTATATCTGGCTAGGGGTTTATCAGTTTTGTTAATTCTTCCAAAGAACCAGCTCCTGGTTTCATTAATCTGTTCTACTGTTTTTTGTCTTTTTTTTTTTCCCCGATCCCATCAATTTCTGCTCTAATCTTTATTATTTCCCTTCTCTGTTGGTTTTGGGCTTTATTTGCTGTTCTTTTTCCAGCTCTTTTAGGTTTAAGGTTAGGGTGTGTATTTGAGACCTTTCTTCCTTCTTTGGGAAGGCATGGATTGCTATTTACTTCCCTCTTATGACCTCCTTTGCTGCATCCCAAAGGTTTTGGGCTGTCGTGTTTTCCTTTTCATTGGCTTCCATGTACTTTTAAATTTCCTCTTTAATGTCTTGATTAACCCATTTATTCTTCAGTAGGATGTTCTTGAATCTCCAAGTATTCATGGTCTTTCCAAATTCTTTCTTGTGGTTGATTTCGAGTTTCATAGTGTTGTGGTCTGAAAATATTCATGGTATGATCTCGATTTTTTTGTACTTGTTGAGGGTTGATTTATGTCCCAGTATGTGACCTATTCTGGAGAATATACATGTGCATCCGAGAAGAATGCGTATTTTGCTGCTTTAGAGTGAAATTTTCTGAATATATCTGTTAAGTCCATCCAGTCCAGCGTATTACTCAAAGCCATTGTTTCCTTCTTGATTTTATGCTTAGATGTTCTGTCTATTGTTGTAAATGTGGTTTTGAAATCCCCTACTATTGTGGTATTATTATCAATGAGTTTCTTTACATTTGTGATTAATTGATTTATATATTTGGTTGTTCCATGTTGGAGACATAAATATTTATAATTGTTAGCTCTTCCTGGTGGATAGTTCCCACAATTATGATATAAAGTCCTTCTTCGTCTCTTGTTACAGTCTTTATTTTAAAATCTAGATTGTCTGATATAAGTATGGCTACTCCAGCTTTCTTTTGAGGACCATTAGCATGCTAGATGGTTCTCCATTCCCTTAGTTTCAATCTGAAGACACCTTTGGGTCTCTTGTAAGCAGCATATTCAATGGATCTTGTTTTCTCATCCATCCTGATACCCTATGTCTTTTGATTGGAGAGTTTAGTCCATTTACATTTAGAGTGAATACCATAAGATATGAATTTAGTTCCATTATGTTGCCTGTAGAGTTGGTGTTGTTCTCTCGTCCTTTCTAGTCTTTGTTACTTTTGGTATTTTTTGTTTTGTTTCCTCATTTCTCCATTCAAAGAACCCCCTTAAGATTTCTTGCAGGGCTGATTTGATGGTCACAAGCTCCTTTAATTTTTGTTTGTCTAGGAAGGTCTTTATCTCTCGTGTTTTGAATGACAGCCTTGCTGGATAAAGAATTCTTGGCTGCATATTTTTCTAATTCAGTATGTTGAATATAACCTGCCATTCCTTTCTGGCCTGACAAGTTTCTGGGGATAGGTCTGCTGCAAACCTGATCTGTCTTTCCTTATAGGTTAAGGACTTTTTTCCCTGTCTGCTTTCATAATTCTTTCCTTGTCTGTGTCTTTTGTGAACTTGACTATGATATGCCTTGGTGTTGGTCAGTTTTTGTTGAATCTAATGGGAGTTCTCTATGCTTCTTGGATTTTGATGTCTGTGTCCTTCCCCAGATTAGGAAAGCTTTCTGCTATAATTTGCTCACATAAACTTTCTACCCCTTTTTCTCTCTTTTCATCTTCTGGGATGCCTATGATTCAGATATTACTCCTTTTGAATAAGTCACTGAGTTCTCTAAGCCTTGTATCATGCTCTTTTGCCTTTGTTTCCCTCTTTTTTTCCTACTTCACTATTCTCCACAATTTTGTCTTCTCTATCACTGATTCACTGCTCTTCTTTGTCCATTTTGCTGGCGCAGCATCCATTTGAGATTGCATTTCTGTTATTTTTAATTTCATAATTTCATAACTAGATTTTACTTCTTTTATATGTCCACAGAAAGGGGCTGCATGCTTTTTCCAACCCCAAATAGTATTCTTATTGTTACTAGTTCTAAATTCTAGTTCAGACATTTTATTTATATCTGTGTTGATTAAGGCCCTGGCTGTCATTTCTTCCTGTTCTTTCTTTTGTAGTGAATTCCTTTGTTTTGTCATTTTTAAGGAAGAAAAAATTACATCCAACTTCTGTGGATCAAGTTATGCAGAATGCTGTATTAATCCTCAGGTCAATTTCCTAGGTGTGCAACATGATTTGTGCTGATCTAGCTGCATTTCGGGGACAAGACAAGCTGAGGGTCCCCATGCTGCTCCACCATCCTGATCATCACCACAATGATAAGTTTTAATTTGGAATGTGTATTAGGGTTCTCCAGACAACCAGAACTAATACACATACACACACACACACATACACAACACACACACACAAACACATGAGATTTATTTTAAGGAATTAACTCACATGATTTGGGGCTGGGGAGTTTGAATTCTGCAAGACAGGCTGTCAGGCTAGAGACCCAGGGAAGAGTTGATGCTGTAGCTTGAGTATAGAGTCTATATGGAGGCAGAATTCTGAGATCAACTTGTTGGCAGTGTTGGTTTCTTCTGAGGCTTCCACTTGGTTTGTAGATCTTCCTGTGTCTTCATATGGTCTTCCCTTTGTAGATGTCTGTGACTCAATTTCCTCTTTTAGTAAGGACCAATCATATTGGATTAGGGCCCACTCTAATGACTCCTTTTGATCTGATAACCTCTGCAAAGACCCTATCTCCGAATACAGTCACATTCAGAGATACTGGGTGTTAAGGTTTCAACATAAGAATTTGTGGAGACACAATTCATTCCGTAACGGACTGGAACACGTTTTGAAATATTGAATAAGACAGTTGTGTGTAAAATAGAGGGCATAGCTAGAGTCACAGAAAAGATTTTATCAGATATACTAGCAAGAGCAAAGAGTAAAAGGAGCATGTGAGAGCAAGTTTCCAATCTCCAAATTGGAGACTACCATTTGCAGAGGTCAACAAAGAGCAAGCGGTCAGGTGAGGCAGAGCAGTTAGTCACATGGGAGGTTGCAGGACATCCACAGAACTGAGGCACAGAGAGGAGAATTGGCACTTAGAAACATTGACAGTGATTTTTGGATATGCACAGTTTGCGGTTCTGAGTGGCAGAAAACTCTAGAGACATCCGAATGGGAGGTGGAGCTGGAGCTGGAATTTGACACAGAGGCTGGAACCGGAGAGAAATTCCAGAGTCATCTGAATTTTAGTGATAGCGGAAGGTGCTAAGTGGCTCTGATGAAGAATGTGAAGAGAAGCAAGCTGGAGAAAGCTTTCTGGAAAGAGAGCAAAGAGGTCAAACAACTCATGTGTTAAAAAGACCTGGACAGTAGAAAGCAGAGGAAGGTCATGTCACAGCTTCTCAAATATCTTCCCTGACCCATAAGAAAACTTTCTAGGTTAGTATTATCTGAGAATAGGCCCATTCCTGGGAGCCATCAGCACGGTTAGCACTCCTAACTGGCAGAGGACGCTTATCCATTGTACTGGAAGAAACAGCCCTGTTGGGTTCTGTCTACGTACAAAATCCCAAAGGGGCTCCAACAGAGAAATACAGTACCATGACCCAAAGCCCACTGCCATCTATTACCTTTTCTCCTTTCTGTTCTTTCCTAGAATGCAAAGATATGGCATAATGGCACAAACTACATATAAAAGTTCTCTTTCCCGAGAGCTGTAGAATAGGGAACTAATACTATTTTTACTCGATGGCCATTCTGCCTCTTGCCACTCCCTACAAAGAGCCGATGGATCTCTGTGGATTGTGGTCTTCCTCCTGGTGATGGTCCAGCCTAGCATTGTTTGTTTCGTAGCAGGAGATACCACTAGGACACATCTGTAGAGATTGCCGAAAATACGCTACTGACAAGGATCCAGGAGGTACAATTTTCTCACTCTGAATTTTGAAAAGTCAGAACACATTCTTGTATCTCTCTAAAAAATTTTAAGTCTATTAAGGAATGGTTTCTGCAGGAAATACGTATCTAATTTTATTTCATAAGTCTATAGGAAAATATTTATTCAAAAAAAGATTCTGCTACAAGAGCAGAAGATATTTTTTAAATGTGTTTGATCATGTGAGTTATAGTGACCCATGGTTGAGTGTAAGCTCTAACTAAAAACTGGAAAAATCTCTATGTCTTATGGTTTGTCTTTACTGACATCTTCAATAAGCCAAGTCTTTTTCTCTGAAACAGGTAGTTGTTTATAAGAGATGCAAATGTGACTCAAATGAATCAAAATTCAAGCAAATTTGGTAATTTTTCCTGCAAACTCTGTATCACCCAGAGTCAAAGAGCCTGTTTCAAAAATTAAAGAATCCTGTTTGAATTATTTGCATTGGATTTTCTGCTTTCTGCACACTAGATGGCACTATATTCATAATATTTCACAGACAAGGAAAATCAACATAGCTTGATTCTTTGAAAAATTGTAACCAAATTTATACACTTAGAAGAAAAAGGAAAAATAATGGATGTGATTTGGGAAAGTACTGGCAAGATTAAGGGATCTAAGGAAATAGATTTTTTAGTGATGGTTGAGCAAGAACAAGAAGATGATCTTTATAAAGTGATCTTTAAAAAAATTTTTTTAATGTTTATTTATTTTTGAGACAGAGACAGAGCATGAATGGGGATGGGCAGAGAGAGAGGGTGACACAGAATCCAAAGTAGGTTCCAGGCTCTGAACTGTCAGCACAGAGCCCAACGTGGGGCTTGAACTCACAGACCACGAGATCATGACCTGAGCCGAAGTCGGACACTTAACCGACTGAGCCACCCAGGCGCCCCATAAAGTGATCTTTTTAAATATGTCTTTTCCATGTAGGGAGACAAGGAAGTTTTACAGCTGCAGAGTACATCAAATCTCCAAATTTTAAAGGGGCCCAGGCAGAATTGAACCAAAATGTCTCAAGTAGGTGTCCCACCATCATTAGACACTGGCTAAAAACAGAATTCCCCTCTGCTCAAACCCATCTAAAACTCATCAAAAATACCTTCTTAAAACCCATCTAAAAATATCTATTTAAGAAATGTTCCCTATTGAATACCTGAAACTAATATAACACTGTATGTTAATTATATTTCAATTATTAAAAAATACCCTAATACTCATTTAATTAATACAAACTAACCACATACTGTGTCCTCTGTAATGGGCACTGTAGGAGCACACAACACACACACACACACACACACACACACGCACATTTAAGTATATACAACACACAATATACTTATACACACAACATGTACACAGTTACACACCTGGGACACACAACATACAACATACACACAATACATACTACATACAACACACTTGGCATTCACAACACACACTTATAACACTTAAATACAAACTCAACACACAAATACAAAACTCATACAACATATACACACAACACACACTTAAATACATAATGCATACTCACACATAAATACAACACACACTTATACTTACAGAACACACATTTATAGACACACTCACAACACATACACACCCATACACACACACACACACAAAACACATACACTAATACACACACACACACACACACATAAACTCATACACCCAACACCACAGTGATTTAGCTTAGCAAAATGATTCACCTTCAAAGGAAGGTAGCACCCAAAACAAAAGAAGGGTACAGAGGGGGCCCCCTAGACAACAACTTGCCTTGGACTCTGCTCATTGTGTCGTGCTTATATGAAACAGAAAGGGTGATTTGAAAAACCTTTAATTTTAACATTTTTCTCACTAACAGAGTAAGAGTAAAAATAAAGAATACCCTAATACTTCATATGGTTTAAAGACTCTAATCCCTTTTAAGCATCATAAAAATATGAAGGAGATCATGGTAGAAATCTCTCTCAGTTGGCTTCAGTCATGGCACTGTGTTTATAATACTCTTCGATGCATTAAATTATTGCAAATGATCCTGAAATGTTCTGGGCAGAGGTAGTTCCTTTCTCTGTGGAAGTTAATTTTTTTTAGAAGCATGTCCAGGGTTAAAGCCTATTAAAGTTGGTGTCCAAGGGTGTTTTAATTGGTGGTATCACCATTTTTTTAGGCCAACATCTCATGTCCTATGGATCTGAATCTGACCTTATATAAACTCTTTTAATCCCATTATGTGTTCTGCAGAATTTTATCACTATTAAATGTAAAGTCAACAAATGCATTTCTTTTTTTGTTGTAACGTTTAGTTATTCTTGAGAGATAGAGGGTGAGTGAGCAGAGGAAGGGGAGAGAGAGAGAGAGGAGTACAGCATCCGAAGCAGGCTCCAGGCTCTGAGCTTTCAGCACAGAGCCTGATGTGAGGCTCGACCTCACAAACCGTGAGATCATGACCTGAGCCAAAGTCAGACACTCAACCAACTGAGTCCCCCAAGCACCCCAAATACATTTCTTCTCTTAAAGATAAATATTGGCTTATATGTGTTAATCATACTCACTTTCCTGTGTTGGACATCACATATTAAAGGTCTATGCCCATACTCTTTCTCTAAACCCAGAAGTTTTGGATAGTGGCAGAGTTGCATAAACCACACTTTAAATGTGCCATCTTGTACACACTCATCCCAACTGTCCACCGAGATGGAGGAATTTGTGAAGTAACACTGTTGGTGTGTGCTATGACTTGACTGGCAATCTAAAGCCCAAGTGCTTAATAAGCTCTTCATAATTACAAAAGAAATACATGTTTAACCGAGAAAACATGGAACTCATGGTAAAACAGAAGGAAAATAATTCACAGTCATGTCACCCAGAGATAATCTACCAGTAAGTCTGAATTTTCCAGTTTTCTTTCCACTTATGTATAGGTACACGAACAGGTATATAAATACAAAACATACTATAATTGCTTTTTCAGGCAGCCTTCCAACAAGAACATTTCCATTGTCAATAAATGGTTTCCTACAACATGAGTTTCATTTTTTTTAACTCATTAATTTTGAGAGAAAGAGAGAGTACAAGCAGGGGAAGAGCAGGAGAGAGAGGGAGAGAGAGAATCCCAAGCAGGCTCCGCACTGTCAGTGCAGAATCTCATGAGTCGTGAGATCATGACCTGAACCGAAATCAAGAGCTGGATGCTCAAATGACTGAGCCACACAGGCGCCCCCAACATGAGTTTTAATAGCTGTATAGTACTTTCTACTATGGCTGTATCATAATTTGCCAATTATCATCATTACATAAGACAATCTGATGAGCATCCTTTTTTAGCATCGTGTGATTGTTTAAAGTCCAGTTGTAAAATGGTGCTGGGAGAACTGGACAGCAACATGCAGAAGGTTGAAACTAGACCACTTTCTCACACCATTCACAAAAATAAACTCAAAATGGATAAAGGACCTGAATGTGAGACAGGAAACCATCAAAACCCTAGAGGAGAAAGCAGGAAAAGACCTCTCTGACCTCAGCCGTAGCAATCTCTTACTCGACACATCCCCAAAGGCAAGGGAATTAAAAGCAAAAATGAATTACTGGGACCTTATGAAGATAAAAAGCTTCTGCACAGCAAAGGAAACAACCAACAAAACTAAAAGGCAACTAACGGAATGGGAAAAGATATTTGCAAATGACATATCGGAAAAAGGGCTAGTATCCAAAATTTATAAAGAGCTCACCAAACTCCACACCCGAAAAACAAATAACCCAGTGAAGAAATGGGCAGAAAACATGAATAGACACTTCTCTAAAGAAGACATCCGGATGGCCAACAGGCACATGAAAAGATGCTCAACGTCGCTCCTCATCAGGGAAATACGAATCAAAACCACACTCGGATATCACCTCACGCCAGTCAGACTGGCCAAAATGAACAAATCAGGAGACTATAGATGCTGGCGAGGATGTGGAGAAATGGGAACCCTCTTGCACTGTTGGTGGGAATTCAAACTGGTGCAGCCACTCTGGAAAGCAGTGTGGAGGTTCCTCAGAAAATTAAAAATAGACCTACCCTAGGACCCAGCAATAGCACTGCTAGGAATTTACCCAAGGGATACAGGAGTACTGATGCATAGGGGCACGTGTACCCCAATGTTTATAGCAGCACTCTCAACAATAGCCAAATTATGGAAAGAGCCTAAATGTCCATCAACTGATGAATGGATAAAGAAATTGTGGTTTATATACACAATGGAGTACTACATGGCAATGAGAAAGAATGAAATATGGCCCTTTGTAGCAACGTGGATGGAACTGGAGAGTGTGATGCTAAGTGAAATAAGCCATACAGAGAAAGACAGATACCATGTTTTCACTCTTATGTGGATCCTGAGAAACTTAACAGAAACCCATGGGGGAGGGGAAGAAAAAAAAAAAAAAAAGAGGTTAGAGTGGGAGAGAGCCAAAGCATGAGAGACTGTTAAAAACTGAGAACAAACTGAGGGTTGATGGGGGGGTGGGAGGGAGGGGAGGGTGGGTGATGGGTATTGAGGAGGGCATCTTTTGGGATGAGCACTGGGTGTTGTATGGAAACCAATTTGACAATAAATTTCATATATTGAAAAAAAAAGAATAAAAGAATGAAAAAAAAAGGAAAAAAATAAACTACACTTACTCCTTCCTAATAAATAAATAAATAAATAAATAAATAAATAAGTCCAGTTGTAAAATCAAATTGCCTGGCTTCACATCTTCATAATACCACACACTAACTAAATGGGTGCCCTCGGGTGAGTTTCATGAACTCCAAAACCTTGTCTTCCTAGTCTGTAAAATGATATCTAACAATAGCCGTACCTAGCTTATACAGTTCAGTGAGGATTAAATGAGATAACGCATGCAAATGTGTATCACAGTAGCTGGCACAGAGTGAACTGTCAATAAATGTTAACCGTTATTATTATTAAACATCCTTTTGCATACACGGAATGCTTGCCTTTGGATAGATTGATAAGGATGGGAATTACTAGGTCATAGGTATGCACAGTTTATAATTCTCGATACCTATTTGAAAGCTATCTCTTTAATGTTAAAAAGTGAATGACACCTAACATTCAGGGGCACTGCCTTCTCTGAGTATCTGATGGAATCCATGGGCCCTTTCCCCCAGAAAAAGTATACATATACACAGTATTTTGATAAAATTGGGGAAACTCTGATGTCCATTTATGGATCATCAGCTATTTCTTAGATCTCATATAAGGATATATTCATTATAATGTATAATCAGTGTATCTTTTCTGATCTGTAATATATTTCATTTTTTAAAGATTTTTAACGTTTATTTATTTTTTGAGAGACAAAGAGAGACAGAACATTAGCGGGGTAGGGGCAGAGAGAGAGGGAGACACAGATTCCGAAGCAGGCCCCAGGCTTTGAGTGGTCAGCACAGAGCTCGACATGGGGCTTGAACTCACAAACCACGAGATGATGACCTGAGGCGAAGTAGGAAGCTTAACCAATTGAGCTACGTGGGGTTCCAACTCATGAACCATGAGATCATGACCTGAGCTGAAGTCAGACACTTAACTGACTGAGCCATCCAAGCGCCCCTGTAATATATTTCTACGGAATTATCTATCTTTATTGTCTGAAGGCATTTACGTGACATCAGCACAGTTGCTTTTAGTAACTCTGAACCATCAATGCTATTTTTCTCCTAATTTCAGCTGAGCGTTTTGTGATAACAAAAAATGAGATCCGTAGAGGTACATTACAGTTGATCCTTGAGCAACATGGATGTAAGCTGCGTGCATCCACTTAGATGCAGATTTTTAACAGTACAGTACTGTAAATGTATTTTCTCTCATTTATGGTTTTCTTAATATTTCCTTTTCTCTGGCTTAATTTATTGTAAGAATACAGCACACAATACCTATAATATACACAATATGTGTCAATTGACTCTGTTATCAATAAGGCTTCTGGTCAACAGTAGGCTATTAGTAGTTAAGTTTTTAGCTAGTCAAAAGTTAAATGCAGATTTCTGAAATTAGAGATTCCTAAGAAAATAAACTGAGGTTCCATATTTTCTTTTTTTTCTTTCTTTCTTTTATTTTAGAAAGAGGGAAAATGTGCCAACAGGGGAGATGGACAGAGAGAGAGAGAGAGAGAGAGAGAGAGAGAGAGAATCTTAAGCAGGCTCTATGCTTAAGACAGAATCTGACGTGGGGCTCGATCCCACAACCCTGGGATCATGCCCTGAGCCAAAATCAAGAGTTGGGCACTCAACTGACTGAGCCACCCAGGTGTCCCAAGTTTCCATATTTTGTAACTTTTTTGTTTCAGCAATGAGACCTTTTATGAAATGAAATCTTATTTAGAACTTTGATAATACAGATTAAAAATTTTTTATCAGTGAAAATATTAGATATGTAAAATTACAACATTTATTTGTTATAAAACCAATGGACAAGAACTGTAACTCCTCCTTAAAGAACACAAAATTTTAAGCTGGAGTTTTAATGTCAGTCACTATTTTTATTAGTAATAGTATATAATTTATCTCAATAGTTTATTTTGGTTGAACAGAAATTGAGAAAATCTTCATTCACACATAGGTGGCAGCAAATGGAAATTTTTTGCCAAAAGTAAGCCTTGCAATCTCAGAATACATTTTTTATTTTAATTCTTTTTAATTTTTCAACATCTATTTATTTTTGAGAGAGACAGACAGTGCAAGCAGGGGAGGGGCAAAGAGAGAGGGAGACACAGAATCAGAAGCAGACTCCAGGCTCTGAGCTATCAGCACAGAGCCCAATGTGGGGCTTGAACCCACGAACCATGAGATCATGACCTAAGCTGACGTCGGCGCTTAACCGACTGAGCCACCCAGGTGCCCCTCAGAATACATTTTAATTAACCTAGCCACCTAAGAAAGGAATAATAGAAATTATTTTACTTTAAATTGGCTTACTAATATCTAATAATTTCACATATTTCATATGATAAATAAAAAAGATAGGCCCAAAAGAAACTCCAAAACTTACAGGAAGTGCTGAAGCTATACTTTGGATACTTTTACATTGATCAGCTGACTTTTCACTTTAATGAGAACAAGAGCTGTGTAGATACTCACTTTTCTCAAGCAACGGTTTAAGCATAAGGCACATGTGCCATAATAATAACCCACTTGTACAATTTTATATCAGAAGATATGCCAAAATTGACTTTAAAAATATATAGTACATGATCATAATCCTCCCAAATAGTATAACAATTAATAGAAATTCAAGTATAGTTGCATTGATGTCAGCAGTTTATTCCCAAGCACAAAATAAGCTAATTTACATGTAGACTCCAAACTCCTCTTGAGTTTTGGTTAAATTTCAAAGTTTGCACACTCATAGAATAAAGCTCTATGAGGTCAGACTAAAAACAACTTCTGGGAAAACAGCAATTGCTGGGGAGCTGTAAGCCTAATCATCCCCAGGGCACACAGAGAACTAAGGCTAGGAATCAATTATTTTCCCACCATCTACAATGGAGAGACCTTACAGAAAACAAAGACATTCAGTAGAGATGGAGGAAGGGCCATCCTTTAACTAAGGAGCTGAACTAGCTAAAGGTAAAGGCTACTGTAGAGCCACCCTAACCATGTTTAAAAACAAGTCTCCAAAGGACCAAAGTGATCTGCACATGAAGACCTGCCAGGACAAAGCTCCAAACTCTAGAAATACAACAAAATTCAGGGTTTAGCAATATAAAATCCACAATGTCCACAATCCAACAAAAGGAAACAAATTAACACACATGCTAAGAAACAGGAAAACACAGCCCATCACCAGGAGAAAAAATAATCAATAGAAACAGATGCATAAATGACAGAGATGATTGAGTTAGCAGATAGGGATGTTAAAAAGATTTTATAAATATAAATATGCTCAGTGACTTAAAGGAAAACATGGGCATTATAAAACTATAAATAAAAGATATAAAAAATACACAATGGGGGTGACTGGGTGGCTCAGTCAGTTAAGCATCTGACTCTTGGTTTCAGCTCAGGTCATAATCTCACATCAGGCTCTGCACTGAGAGCACGAAGCCTGCTTGGGATTTTCTCTCTCCCTCTCTCTCTACCCCTCCACTGCTCATGCTCTCTCGCTCTCTCTCAAAATAAATAAATAAACTTAAAAAATACATAATAGACACTATCAACAGAGTGAAAAAGCAACCCACATAATAGGGGAAAATATTTGCAAATCATATATCTGATAAGGGGTTAATATCCAGAATATATAAAGAACTCCTACAACACAACAGCAACAAAAAAAAAAAAAAAAAAAAAAAAAGTTTAAAAAAAGGATACAAATCTTGAAGAGATGTTTCTCCAAAGGAGATAAACAAATGACCAATAAGTTCATGAAAAGATGTCATTAGGGAAATATAAAACCAAACCAGAGTGAGATTTCACTTTATATCAATTAGGATAACTAGTATGAAGAAGAAGCAGGGGGGGGGGAGGAGGAGGATAGGGAGGAACAGCAGGAGAAGAAGGAGAAGGAGGGAGAGGAGGAGGAGGGGGAGGCTAGAAAAGAAGAAAAGAAGCGTTTGTGCAAATGTGAAGAAACTGGAAGCCTTGCATACGACTGGGAGGAATGTAACGTGGTGCAGTTGTTATGGAAAACTATATGGTGGTTCCTAAAAAAATAACAAGTGGAATTACCATATGATCCACCAATTCCACCTCTGGGTATTATCCAAAAGAATTGAGAGCAGCTGGGGCGCCGGGGTGGCTCAGGTGGTTAAGCATCTGACTTCAGATTAGGTCATGATCTCACGGCTTGTGAGTTCAAGCCTCGTGTCAGGCTCTATGCTGACAGCTCAGAGCCTGGAGCCTGCTTCAGATTCTGTGTTTCCCTCTCTCTCTGCCTCTCCCCCACTCATGCTCTGTCTCTGTCTCTCTCTCTCTCTCTCAAAAATAAATAAACATAAAAATTAAAAAAAAAAAAAGAATTGTGGACAGGGACTGGAACAGATATTGCACATCCATACTCATGACAGCATTATTCACAATAGTCAAAGTGTGGAAATCAATGAAATAGAAAAAGATAACATATGGAAAATCAATAAAACTAAAGCTAATTTTTGAAAACAAAAAATAAATAAAATTAATGAATCTTTTGAAAAGTGAGATGAGAAAATTACCGATATCATGAGTGACCTAGGAGATTATAGATCTGAGATATTAAAACAATAATAGGAAAATATTATGGATTACTGTATGGGAATAAATTCAACAGGCTAAATGAAATGGACAAATTCTTTGAAAGTCACAATTACCAAAACTGACTCAAGAAGAAATAGAAAACCTGACCTATATCAGTTAAATAAATCTAATTCGTGATTAAAATCTTCCCATACATAACCTCTAGATTCAGATATCTTTATCGGTGAGTTTATCAAATATTTTAGGAAATATTTTTTAAAAACACTGAGCAGTAGAGAATATTTTTCAATTCATTTTGTATAAAAGATGTGCATTCTGTCATGCAAAAATCAAAGACTTTACAAGAAAATTGCACACTGATATTCCTCATTAAAAGCAGCACAAAAATCTTTAACAAAGTACAGTAAAACCTTGGATTGCGAGTAACTTGTTCTGCAAGTGTTCCACAAGACAAGAAAACATTTCTAATGAATTTTAACTTGATACACAAGCAATGTCTTGTAATATGAATAGTACATGATGCTAAATGTCACATGATCACAACTGAACCAATACAACTGAGCTCTGAGAGACAGAACCAACTCTGTCTCTCTCTCAATGCAGGATTGTGGGTAATCACCTCCCATGCTCAGATGCTTGGTCTCAGGCCATGGTATTTGGCAGAAATCAGTGACTTTTCAGAACATTGGAAGGTGCCCACAACTGGGACTAGTGTACTTTTTGTCACTTCAAAGCACCTATGGACAGTCCTTTGCTTTTCCAGACAAGAGTAAGCTTAGGAATGCTTTGCTTCCTTCTAGGTCAGGCTGTCTGCAGATATAGACCCTTTCCTCTGCTGCCTTATTGACAGTTACGTGAAATACAGTATATGAAAAGAGTTTATTAATTCCGTACTATAGTCAATATCCGTGTGAGTATACAATGGCCCCAATGCAGGAAAAAGGTTGAAAAGAAAGGCGGTAAGAAGAAGGAGATGATTATGGTGGAAGTTAAGAAGGAATCATTGAGAAGTATGAACAAATGACTGAAACTGCAAGATTTTTAAAGAAGTCTACATCTACATCTCATCTACAGAGGAGGAGGAGAAAAAGGTAGAGGAATCCTTCACTTCAAATGAGATTAGGGAGATGTAGACAATGTGGGAAATAGTGCAAAATTTTATAGAAAAGCACCATCAAATAAGGCGGTAGCAGTGTGAGTGATGAATCTATTTAATGACAATACAATGTCATATTTCCACAAAACCCTCAAAAGGAAGCAAAAGCAAGTGTCATTGGAGAGGTTCCTTGTTAAAATTGCGCAAAAAGAAAAAGATTCCATTGAGCCAATAGATAGCAGTGATTCCGTTAGTGATAGTGAAAATCATCCTACACAATAACCCCCCTGTTTAGTCTCCCTCGCACCAGCCACAAAGGTTTTCAAAGGTAAGTGTAGGTTAATTTCTTTATTTCTCTTTATATTTTATATTTTCTTTATTATTTTGTATTATATTACAGTATTATAATCATTTTTATAGGAATACTTTTGGGTTGTGGAATGAATCATCTGAATTTCTGCTATTTCTTATGGGGAAATATTTGATGTACAATTTCCAGGATGAATTATGCTCACAAACCAAGCTTTTACTGTATTAGCAAATCAAATCCAGCAAAATAACAATAAGATAATATGTCAAATAGGGATTTATCCTAGAATTGCAAACATTGGTTATTTTGAATAACCAATTCAAACGTTGGTTTGAATGTTGGTTTAACGTTCAAACATTGATGACTGTAATTTACAATATTAATAGAATTACAGTCTGTACACCCCATATGATCATCTCAATAGATATATAAAAAGCATTTGACAAAGTTCATCACTTGTTCATAGTGAAAGCTCTAAGCAAAGGAGGAAGAGAATGCCTCCATCTGATGGTGGCTGTCTATGCAAAATCCACAGCTAACATTGCAGTTAATGGTGACAGCCTGAGATCAGCAAAAATGCAAATATGTTCACTCTGGACACTTCTATTTGGTATTACCTAAGAGATCTCAGTTTGTGCAGTATGACAAAGAAAGGAGGTAAGAACCTCACCTGCTGGAAAGGAAGAGATAAAACGTCTTTTTTTTTAGCAATAACATATGTTGAAAGGAAGAAAACAGGCAGAGAAAGGTATAGACTCCAAACTCTAGACCAGAGGTGACAAGTCAGGTTCCCTGTTCCTCAAGCTGGTGTGGGGTTGGACTGAGAAGCAGCACAAAGTGACAGAAAATGTTCTGCATCTTTATTTTGGTGGTGGATACATGGATGTGTCCATTTGACCAAATTCATGGAAAGTGGGTGTACTTAAGGTGGGCATGTTTTACCGAGTGTAAATGACATCTCTGTCCGGATCTGCCCTCCAGCCAAAGACCAGGATCACACCTGTAGTTGACCAAGCTGGGGTTGTGACTCATGGCTGGGAGAGAGAAGGCCTCCCAGGAGGAACTGTGGGGGGTTAGAAAGGTTTGATGGCATATGGTCTGGTGATGGGAAGGGTTTGAGGAAGCAGAGCTTTGTTCTGGAGCGCATGCTGACAGGCCACGGGAGGAGTTCTATTTCTGTGGCTTGAACAATGTGCCTGTTTGTGTGTGATTATGGAATAGTCTTCTTTAAGTCACAATCCATCACGGTCACAGATTGGCCTTGTCCGATGTTGCTGTTCTGGGAAGTTGTCCATCTTTAACCAAGACGGAGCCCAGAGCGTGGGCCAGCTGGCAACACGTCCTAGGCCAGAGCCAGAGGACCAGGCAGGCCCGTGTTGGTGGTGGTGGTGGTGGGAGCGGGGGTTCCTCCCTCTAAAATACGCAGAGCCCTCAAAGCTTCCTCAGACTACAACCTGAAGCCATGTGCTAAGCCTCTGTCACTTGTTTTATTGACTGGGTTATATACACTGTGCAGACTCACACAATTACCATTTCTAACATTGGAGTCTGAGTTCCTGATGCTACTTAGCAACTATCAGGTTGAAACTGCTTGGCTATGATGAGTATTTTTCTTTTATAAACACACACAGGGGCACCTGGGTGGCTCAGTAGGTTGAGCGTCTGACTTCGGCTCAGGTCATGATCTCACAGCTGGTGAGTTCCAGCCCTGCTTTGGGCTCTGTATTGACAGCTCAGAGGCTGGAGCCTGCTTCAGATTCTGTGTCTCCCTCTCAGTCTCTGTCTCTCCCCCACTCGTGCTCTTTCTCTCTCTCTCTCTCTCAAAAATAAATAAACATTAAAATAATAAAATTGGGGCGCCTGGGTGGCTCAGTCGGTTGAGCGTCCGACTTTAGCTCAGGTCATGATCTCGCGGTCTGTGAGTTCGACAGCTCGGAGCCTGGAACCTGCTTCAGATTCTGTGTCTCCCTCTCTCTCTGCCCCTCCCCCGCTCATGCTCTGTCTCTCTCTCTCTCCCTCTCTCTCTCTCTGTCAAAAATAAATACACATTAAAAAATTAAAAATAATAATAACAAAATAAATGCACACACTGTGGGTAACTCATCCTTTGTCTAGTTTTTGCCTGTAACATAACTCCTGGAAGTTTTTGAAGGCCAAAATGTATTTAATTTCATTTCTCAGACCCTTAAGGGGAAATATTGTTTTCTGGCATGCAATTTATATTCTTTTTACAGAAGGAATCTTTGAGAGTTCATGCAACCATAAGTTTCCTGCTGAATAGCTAAATGTGTATGTAAGAGCCTGCAGATATCTGGGATGTTGTTCTTTGAAATTTCACTACACTGGGTTCCGAATACTTTGATTTTTGGCTAATTGCTAGAATTCTCATTCTTTAGATGAAATATTTAAAATCCTCCCATTGTCATGTATGGATAGAGTCTTGTCCACATTTTTTTATATGGAAGTCAGGGTCTTGAACATTTTGTTCATTTACCTGGGGGAAAACATGGTAATTGGTAATAGGTTTCAGGAAAAAAAATTTATTTGAAAGTCTGTATCAATTTCCATTTCAAAGCTGATATGAAAATAATTTTTAATATCATGTCTAATCTGTAGTTTCAGAGAGTTTAGTAAATAATATGTGAACTTTTGTCTTAAAAATATTTCTTTTAATTGTTTAGAAGCAAAAGATAAATTTCTTTGAGGGGACAGAATTTGATAATACACAATGTAGTGGAAAATATAAGCTATGTGGGGCAGCTCTTTCTGCCCATGGGTTCTGTCCCTGTGCTTTAATAAAATCACCTTTATGCAGCAAAAAAATGTGTGTGTGTGTATATATATATATATATATATACACACACACACACATATATGTATGTATACACACACACATACATATATACGCAAGTTATTTTCAATAGATCATGCATTTTTGGATGCTTCCATTACTTTTGTTGAAACCTTATGAATATCCTTATTCTTAGCATATTCCTCACTTGAAACTCAAATAAAGATAATTCTAGTGTATTAGTAACCAGAGTGTAAGTAGGAAGCAACTTTATTCTTTCTTAGAGTTTACTATTTCAGCCTCCTCTGTCAACTCATTTTTCCAGCCCTCAATGGGATCTCATGCCTATCATATGCATGTGCCGTTATTTTTTAAGTATTAAAATGTCTTTCTGAAATTTCTCACCAATTACCTGTTTTGCCCTTCCCCCGGATCAGCACCGCGCCAGGCGGGAGATCTGCATGGCTTCCTCCTCTTGCCCCAACCTTGCTTACTTCTCCCACTCTATTCCCTGCTGGCCCCACAGGACTGGCAAGTGGGGAGGGAGGAGACAGTTTCCTCCATAGGCACATTTGTAATTAGCACTGGTTGTCTGGTTAGAATAGCAGTATTTAAAGCTGACCTTCTCATCATAGGAGTCTCTTGTGGCTTCCTCTGAGATGGCCCTGCTGGACCTTTGATGGCATTTAGCTGGCACCAGAGAAGCTTCCTTTGACTGACCACCACTGCCTATCCCTGGTTTCCAGCTATGGACTCCCAACTCTCCAAGAATCCATTTGGAGAGTCTCTTTCAAGATGGCTCCAGAAGGTTTCATTTATAGGTTTCATATCTGGTTCATGGAACATGAAACTTTGTCTCCTGTAGCCAGGCACAGTGCTCCAGCCAGGTTCCCATTATTTGGTGTTTAGATAAGTACTATTTCCCACAGTCCCCAAACTTCAAGGATGCATGTCAAGCTGCATACATCTTTGAACGCCCCCTCATTTAAAATGGGGAGAATCCCCATCCCGATCTCAACAGAAGACAGGCAAAAAAGATGAAGAGGATACCCTCAACTCTTTCCAAGGAAGCCTCACCCCATAAACTCTTCACCTCAACCATCTCCAGGCTTCTCCTTATATACCCTTAAAGTATGGAATGGGGTCACCACTCACAGGCTCTTTTAGGGGGTCATCTTTCGGCAATTGATGGACCAATAATCTGCTAGTAATTTGCCTTTGGGCCCCAGCCAAGCCTGAGACAAGAAGAAAAGTCCATTTAACTTTCAGGGATGTATTTTGAAGTCAAGGTAGCTTGAGACCCAAGAGATGAGCAGATCTGGTCATTCTCTCATACCTCTCTAGTGCCCCATTTAAGAAACTTGGGGAACGAGGCATGAGAGGAGCATCTTGATTTCTGTATCTCTTCTACTCCTCACCAGTCACAGTCTGCTTCACATTTCTCTGGTTGCTCTTGGCCTGGTTTGGTGAATTTTCATCCCAAACATGCATATCTTAGTATTCAGCAAAGATTCAAGTGATTTGGGAGCTCTTTTATTATTTTTTTGCACAGCCCCCTCCTCTTTAGCTTAATGCCCTCCAACTTCCTGCCACCTCAGCCTCCATGAACTCCTTTCTTCACCTCTGAAACTCAAAAAGATTACTATGTCATGATAGGGATCTACCTTTGTGCTCTACAGTCTTGGGTGTACCTCCAGGCAAAATCCCAAGGGATCACAGACTTCCTTAATTTGTTTCCCTTCTGTCAGGGATCACAGACCAATACCACTTATTGGTCAATGTCTACAAACAGGAGTTTCATATTTGAGGAAATTTCAAGTGCATGTCGGGAGGGTAAATTAGGTTCCTGTTGTCCCATCATGGTTGGAAGCACAGCAATGTGAGTGTGTGTGTGTGTGTGTGTGTGTGTGTGTAATTTTTTTTTTTACATAACTGTATTTTCCAAATATTTTAGATATTAAAGGCCTTCTCATTCTTTTGTGGTCTCACAATATTTTCCAATATTTCAAAGCATCTCATTCTTTCGAGACTCCTGTTTTTGAAGCTTGCTGCCTTTGACTTCAACTTCATTTTAATAAAAGCTGAATCAAAGACATTTTAGGCTTATGCCTTCTGAATCTACATGTATAGCACCTGTATTATTTTCACATATTCATTATTGGTCTCCCCGTTTTTAATCTCCTTTCTTCTTCAATGCCAAACTTTAAGGCCAGCCGTTCTTTATATGCAGCTTTAATGTGCAGATAAATCACCGGAGATCTTATTAAAATGCAAATTTCAATTCAGTAGGTCTGTGGTGGATTCTGGGATTCTGCATGTTAACTAGCTCCCAGGTGAAGCCAATGCTGCTGTTCTGGGAACCAGACTGTGAGTAACAAGATCTGGGTCATTCTCTAATTGCCTATGAAATTACTCTTTAAATATATAAGAAACTTACCCAAAGAGTGAAAGTCCCATTTTCCACCCTGTTAATATGGTGAGGTTTGGAGGAAATAAAACTCAAGATACAAGAAGTTTTTAATTTTTAAATTTACTTACAAAATATTATTTCAGAATCTGTCTCAGCGATTTAGCTCACTACCAGTTCCCAACTTTATCCACTATACTTCCCATGTTGTACCAACAACGTATTTTATTTACTCACTGAACAAATATTTATTGAGCAACACACATTATTGAGGACAGAATAATAATATCTTCCCAGTCATTACTCATTGTACATATGAATGTCAATGAAATAAAAGATCCACAAGGATCTTCAAACAATAGTATCCCAAACAAATACAGCTGACCCTTGAACAAGACGGTTTTGAACTGTACTGGATTCAGTTACACGTGGATTTTTTTTATATGAATACAGTACTATACTGTAAATGTATTTTATCTTCCTTATGATTTTCTTAATAACATTTTCTTTTTTCTAGCTCACTTTATTGTAAGAATACAGCATGTAATACATACCACAGACAAAATATGTGTTAAGCAACTGTTTAGGTTATCAGGAAGACTTCCAGTCAACAGTAGGCTATTAGTAGTTAAGTTTTGGGGAGACCAAAAGTTATACATGGATTTTCCACTGTATGGAGGGGGTCAGTTCAGCATTCCTAACCCACACATTGTTCAAGGTTTAACTGTGTTATTTAATTTGAAGTGAAAGCAAATTGCTTTGTTGAAGACACTTCATTCTAACTACTATGACATACTACTTGGATCCTTAACCTAATCAAAAGGACTTTTCACTAAAAAAGTTTCTACTTAATCTCACTTATTTACCCTTAAATAATAATATTCCTATATAGAAGCACACAGCACATGTTTTTATCAGATAGTATGTAGCCATTCTGAAATAATGCTTGAGAGAAACTAGTGATTAGAACAGACCCATTCACAACAACTGCTCTAAATGGCATTTCCCTCATATAAAAACGTGTGTGTGCAGGTGTGTGTGTGTATTATAATGAAAAGTTACCAAGAACAATTCACTCCTGGGTGTTTCCTTTCTAGTATTTTTCATACTATCAACTACTGCTTGTTTAAAACTCTTGGGGGATTTATCAGGCAATTAAAAACCCAAAAGTGAGTCAATATTGGGAGGAGTTAAGATAGTGGAGCTGCATAGAGACCCTGAGTTTGTCTCATCCCTGAAATCCAGCTATATCAGCAACAAACCATCTTGAACACCTAGGAAATTGATCTGAGGATTAACACAACAATCTGCATAACTTGAGCCACAGAACTCAGCAGGTACATGGTGCAGAGAGGTGGACTGGGGGAGAGAAAAGATGCGGAGGGTAGGGAGCCATTTTTGCAGAGAGGACGGGGTAGGGGGAGACTGTGGCACATTGGGATCATGCAAGAAAAGCATTCCCCCTGAAAGTAGCAGAGAGAAAGAGCAAGAGTGAAAACACTTGCAGGGGACTGAACAAAATATCTGTTACCCCAAACTATTGATGGGGAGAAAGGAGAGGGTTCCAATACCACCAGGACTCTATAAACAGTGGAGTACAGTTTGAAGTTCTGGAGCTTAGTGCCTGGTGGTGCTCCAGTGAGGATATAGGGAGAATCCCCAGGAGCAGGCAGCAGGGTCTGAGGGGTCCATGTGCCACACAGGGAGAAGCGGTTCCTCTGCTGGGAGTGCATTTGGTAGAGACCATAATCCTCCCCACAAGCAGAGGTTCCAGTGGACCCTGGAGAGCAGCCATGTTTGCTGGTATTGGGACAATACCAGAGTACAATGAAACATGGTGCTGGCTGTGTGTTGTGATTGGCCGTAATCTCAAACCACTGCCACTGTGTGATCAAATGAATATTTTCTGGGGCAAGCCAGCACCGGGCCATTGCTCAGTAGGAGCCTCCACCAGAGAGTTGGCACAGGTCCAAGACATGGGGGTCTCTGAAGTGTGGGGTTTTGAAACATAACCCCATCTGAGATAACACTGAAGGGAGGTACCACCTGACAGGCGGACAGCTTGGACATGGACAGGGAAGAGGTGGGGAGTGGATGGAGGCTTCAGACAAAGGAGGTGTGCTTGATCACGGGTCTATGGGAGAAGGTAGTTCCTGCGCCAGAGACTAGTGTGAAGCCATTTTCACCTCTCTCACATGTGCGCCACATGAGCATGTGCACCACCCCAATAAGCTAAGCAGCGCCACCTAGTGGAGAGTAGAGCTGTTATACCAAGTTCCACGCAACCGCTCCCTCCAGGCACATCTGCCAGAATACCAGCACGAATCACTCCACCTGCTTAGCCTCCGGACTAGACAAGCTTTCATAGTTTCACTTCTAGGGTAAACTGGGTGTAAGTTCATTTGGGTTTCCTTCTGTTTTCTGGTCCATTTATTTGTTTTCTTTGCTTCTGTTTTTGCTTAAATTATTTTCTCTTTCTTTCTTATCTTTCTCTTGGATACAGAAAGAGAAAATTTTATTTTTCTTAGTTTATTTTTTATTTTTTTTAATTTTTGTTATATTTCATTTTCTTTATTCTATTATATATATATATATTTTTTTTTTTTAATTTTAATTTCTTACCTTTTTTTCTTTCCTTTCCCTTTTTTCTCTTGTCTATCAAGCTTCTTTCAACCAGCAGACTGAAACACACCGAGGATCTAGCTTTCTTTATTTGATTTTTTGTTTGGTTTATAATTTTTTAATTTTAATTTTTTATTTTATTAATTTTTTTTCTTCCTCCAAAATGACAAAATGAAGGAATTCACCCCAGAAGAAAGTACGGAAAGAAATGACACCAGGGATTTAATCAACACAGATATAAATAAGATGTCTGAACTAGAATTTAGAACCATGATAATAAAAATAACTAGCTGAAGTTGAACAAAGCATAGAAGACACCAGAGAATCCCTTTCTGTGGAGATAATCCCTTTCTGTGGCCTGTAGTCAAGCCAAAATTTAAAATGCTATGACACAGATGCAATCTCAAATGGTTGCCACAATGGCAAGGATGGATGAAGCAGTGCACCAGCGATATAGAAGATAAAATTATGGAGAATAATGAAGCCGAGAAAAAAAGGGAAACAAAGGCAAAAGAGCATGATATAAGACTTACACAACTCAGTGACTTATTAAAAAGGAATAACATTTGAATCATAGGAGTACCAGAAGATGAAGAGAGAGAAAAAGGGGCAGAAGTTTTATGTGAGCAAATTATAGCAGAAAACTTTCCTAATCTGGGGAAGGACACAGACATCAAAATTCAAGAAGCACAGAGAACTCCCATTAGATTCAACAAAAACTGACCATCACCAAGGCATATCATAGCCAAGTTCACAAAATACACAGACAAGGAAAGAATTATGAAAGCAGCAAGGGGAAAAAAAAACCTTAACCTATAAAGACAGACAGATCAGATTTGCAACAGGCCTATCCACAGAAACATGGCAGACTGGAAAGGAGTTTCAGGATATATTCAACGTGCTGAATTGAAAAAATATACAGCCAAGAATTCTTTATCAGTGAGACTGTTATTCAAAAAAGAAGGAAAGATAAAGAGTTTCCCAGACAAACAAAAACTAAACCAACCCTGCAAGAAATCTTAAGGGGGACACTTTTAGTGGAGAAAAGACAAAATAGAACAAAAGCAACAAAGACTAGAAAGGACCAGAGAACATCACCAGAAACCCCAACTCTACAGGCAACACAGTGGTATTAAATTCCTATCTTTCAGTGCTCGCTCTAAATGTAAATGGACTAAATGCTCCAATCATAAGACATAGGGTATTAGAATGGATAAGAAAACAAGACCCATCTATGTACTACTTACAAGAGACGCATTTTAGACCTAAAGACAACTGCAGACTGAAAGTAAAAGGATAAGAGAACCATCTATCATGTTAATGGTCTTCAAGAGAGCAGGAATAGCCATACTTCAGATAAACTAGATTTTAAAATAAAGACTGTAAGAAGAGATGAAGGACATTATATCATAATTAAGGAGTCTATCCACCATGAAGATCTAACAATTATAAATATTTATGCCTCCAATGTGAAATATCCAAATATATAAATCAATTAATCACAAACATAAAGAAACTCATCTATAATAATACCACAGTAGTAGGGTATTTGAACACCCCCTTACAGCAACGGACAGATCATGTAAGCAGAAAATCAATAAGGAAACAATGACTTTAAATGACACACTGGACTGGATGGACTTAACAGATATATGCCAAAAATTTCATCCTAAAGCAGCAAAATACACATTCCTCTTAGTGCACATAGAATGTTATCCAGAATAGATCACATACTGAGACACAAATCAACCCTCAACAAATACAAAAAGATCAAGATAATGCCTTGCATATTTCCAGACCACAACGCTATGAAACTTGAAATCAGCCACAAGAAAAAATTTGGAAAGACCATGAATACTTGGAGATTCAAGAACATCCTACTGAAGAATTAATGGGTAACCCAAGAAATTAAAGAGGAAATTTAAAAGTACATGAAAGCCAATGAAAATGAAACCACGACAGCCAAAAACCTCTGAGATGCAGTAAAGGCAGTCATAAGAGGGAAGTAAATAGCAATCCATGACTTCCTAAAGAAGGAATAAAGGTCTCAATTACACGACCTAACTTTACAACTAAAAGAGCTGGAAAAAGAACAGCAAATAAAGCCCCAAGCCAGAAGAATATGGGAAATAATAAAGATTAGGGAAGAAATCAATGATATTAAAATAAAATAAAAACAAACAGAACAGATTAATGACACCAGGAGCTGGTTCTTTGAAAGAATTAACAGAATTGATAACCCCCTGCCAGATTGATCAAAAAGAAAAGGAAAGGGCCCAAATAGATAAAATCATGAATGAAAGAGTAAAGATCACAACCAACACCACAGAAACACAAACAGAAAGAGAATATTATGAGCAATTATATGCCAACAAATTGCACAGTCTGGAAGAAATGGACATATTCCTAGAAACATATAAAGTGCCAAAACTGAAACAGGAAGAAATAGAAAATTTGAACAGACCCATAACCAGAAAAGAAATTAAATTAGTAATAAAAATCTCCCAACAAACAAGAGTCTAGGGCCAGATGACTTTCCAGGGGAATTCTACCAAACATTTAAAGAAGAATTAACACCTATTCTTTTGAAGCTGCTTCAAAAAACAGAAATGGAAGGAAAACTTCCAAACTCATTCTACGAGGCCAGAATTACCTTGATTCCAAAACCAGACAAAGACCCAACTAAAAAGGCGAATGACAGACCAATTTCCCTGATAAACATGGATACAAAAATTCTAAACAAGATACTAGCAAATCAGATCCAACAATACATTAAAAAATTATTCACCATGATCAAGTGGGATTTATTCCTGGGATGCAGGTCTGGTTCAATATCCACTAATCAATCAATGTGATACATCACATTAATAAAAGATAGGATAAGAACCACATCATCCTCTCAATAGATGCAGAGAAAGCATTTGACAAAATACAGCATCCTTTCTTGATAAAAACCCTCAAGAAAGTAGAGATAGAAGGATCATACCTCAAGATCATAAAGGCCATAAATGAAAGTCCCACTGCTAATGTCATCCTCAGTGGGGAAAAACTGAGAGCTTTCCCCCTAAGTTCAGGAATAAGACAGGGATTCCCTCTCTCACCATTGTTATTCAACATAGTGTTGGAAGTCCTAGCCTCAGCAATCAGACAACACAAAGAAATAAAAGTCATCCAAATCAGCAAGGAGGAAGTCACACTTTCACTCTTCACAGACGATATGATACTTTTTATGGAAAACCCAAAAGACTCCACAAAAAACCTTCTAGAACTGATCCATGAATTCAGCAAAGTCCCAGGATATAAAATAAATGTACAGAAATCGGTTGCATTTCTATACACCAATAATGAAGCAGCAGAAAGAGAAATCAAGGAATTGATCCCATTTATAATTGCACCAAAACACACAAAATACCTAGGAATAAACCTAACCCAGGAGGTGAAAAATCTATATACTGAAGACTTTAGAAAACTTATGAAAGAAATAGAAGAAAATACCAAAAAATGGAAAAATATTCCATGCTCGTGGATTAGAAGAACAAGTATCATTAAAATATTGATACTACCCAAAGCAATCTACATATTCAATGCAATCCCTGTTAAAATAACACCAGCATTCTTCACAAAGCTAGAACAAACAATCCTAAAATTTGTATGGAACCAGAAAAGACCCCGAATAGCCAAAGAAATCCTGAAAAAGAAAACCAAAGCTAGAGACATCACATTTCCAGACTTCCAGGCTGTATTGCAAAGCTGTGCTCATCATGACAATATGGTACTGGCAGAAAAACAGACACAGAGATCAATGGAACAGAATAGAGGACCCAGAAATGGACCCACAAACATATGGCCAACTGTCTTTTTTTTTAATATTTTTTTAATGTTTATTTATTTCTGAGAGAGACAGAGTGTGAACAGGGGAGGGACAGAGGGAGAGGGAGACACACAATTTGAAGCAGGCTCCAGGCTCTGAGTTGTCAGCACAGAGCCTGATGTGGGGCTCAAACCCATGAACCACAAGATTATGACCTGAGCTGAAGTTGGATGCTTAACTGACTGAGCCACTCAGGCGCCCCTATCTTTCACAAAATAGGAAAGAATATCCAATGGAAAAAAGACAGTCTCTTCAGCAAATAGTGTTGGGAAAACTGGACTGCCACCTGCAGAAGACTGAACCTGGACCACTTTCTTACATCCTACACAAAAATAAACTCAAAATGGATGAAAGACTTAAACATAAGACAGGAAGCCATCAAAATCCTAGAGGAGAAAAGAGGCAACAATCTCTTCGACCTCAGCCACAGCAACTTCCTACTTGACATGTCTCCAGAGGCAAGGGAAACAAAGGCAAAAATGAACTATTGGGACCTCATCAAGATAAAAAGCTTCTGCACAGTGAAGGAATCAATCATCAAAACTAAAAGGCAACTGACAGAATGGGAGAGGATATTTGCAAATAACATATCAGATAAAGTGTTAGTATCCAAAATCTATAAAGAACTTATCAGACTCAACACCCAAAAAACAAGTAATCCAGGGAAGAATAGGGCAAAAGACATGAATAGACACTTTTCCAAAGACATCCAGATGGCTGACACATGAAAAGGTACTCAACATCACTCATCATCAGGGAAATACAAACCAAAACAACAATGCGATACCACCTCACACCTGTCAGAATGGCTAAAAGCAACAACTCAGGCAACAACAGATGTTGGCAAGGATGCGGAGAAACAGGATCTCTTTTGCACTCTTGGTGGGAATGCAAACTGAGGCAGCCATTCTGGAAAATGGTATTGAGGTCCCTCAAAAAATTAAAAATAGAACTACCCTATACCCAGCAATTGCACTACAAGATATTTATCCAAAGGATACAGGAGTGCTCATTGAAAGGGGCACATGCACCCTGATGTTTATAGCAGCACTATCAACAATAGCCACAGTATGGAAAGAGCCCGAATGTCCATCGACTAATGAATGGGTAAAGAAGATGTGGTGTACATATATATGTGTGTATATATATGTATATAAATACACACACACACACACACATATATATATACATATATATATATAATATTCCATTATATATACATATATAATGGAATATTACTCGGTGATCAAAAAGAATGAAATCTTGTCATTTGCAACAACATAGATGAAACTAGAGTGTATTATGCTAAGCAAAATAAGTCAGTCAGAGAAAGACAAGTATCATATGATTTCACTCATCTGTGAAATTTAAGAAACAAAATAAGGGCGCCTGGGTGGCTCAGTTGGTTAAGAGTCCAGCTTCGGCTCCGGTTACAATCTCATGGTTTGTGAGTTTGAGCCCCAAGTGGGGCTCTGTGCTGACGGCTTGGAGCCTGGAGCTTGTTTCAGATTCTGTGTCTCCCTCTGTCTCTGCCCCTATCCTGCTCACAATCTGTCTCTCTCTGTCTCAAAAATAAGTAAACATTAAAAAAATTTTTTTCTAAATAAGAAACAAAATAGATGAACATAGGGGAAGTGAAGCAAAAATAAGATAAAAACCGAGGAGACAAACCATAAGAGACGCTTAAATACAGAGAACAAAATGAGGGGTGCTGGTGGGGTGTTGTGTTGGGGGATGGGCTAAATGGGTGATGGGCATTAAGGAGGGCACTTGTTGGGATGAGCACTGGGTGTTATATGTAAGTGATGAATCACTAAATTCTATTCCTGAAGTCATTATTACACTATATGTTAACTAACTTGGATTTAAAAAAAAAATTTTTTTAATGTTGATTTGTTTTTGAGAGAGAGAGAGACAGAGAGAGACAGAGACAGAGTGTGAGTGGGGGAGGGGCAGAGAGAGAGGGAGACACAGAATCCAAAGCAGGCTCCAGGCTCTGAGCTGTCAGCACAGAGCCCAGTGCAGGGCTCCAACTCACCAGTTGTGAGATAGTGACCTGATCCAAAGTCGGATGCTTAACCAACTGAGCCACCCAGGCACCCCTAACTCAGATTTAAATTTAAAAAAAGGTATTCTTTTGAAAAAAATGCTTCCAATTTTATTTTTAAATTTAGCTTCCTAAAAACTCTTTACCCAAAGTACCAAGGGCCATGTAAACTGTTCTTGGCCCTTTTCCCAATTAGAAGAATGAAGAAGGTTGGAGTTTTATTTCCTTCATGTGCCATTTTAATGCATAAGGGGAAAATGGGAGGTAGGACAGACTTTTTTGTTTTGTCTGCTTCTCACAAAATAATTTATTAATATGCCTCCCTTATTAATGCAATAGAAAAAGTGGAACAGAGTTTGTTATTGCTCTAAAATCATTCAGTACACTATGCACCAACAATATTTTGCTCATACAAAGCAGCCACCGCTCTGTATTTCTTGGTCACCAGCAATGAAGGCACTAATAACTTTTGAATGCCACCATGTACAAAGCTTTCTCTGCCGTACACGCCTTTATGAATCTTTACACAACAGGGAGAAATCACAGCAGTACTGGATAACAATGATCTTGTTTATTTATTTATTTTTTGAGAGAGAGAGTGAGAGAGAGAGCATGCCAGCATGCACATGAAAAGGGGAGGGGCAGAGGGAAAGGGAAAGAAAGATTCTTTTTCTTTCTTTCTTTCTTTCTTTCTTTCTTTCTTTCTTTCTTTCTTTCTTTCTTTCTC